>NW_017096360.1:0-26014 GCF_001412225.1 Nicrophorus vespilloides
CAATCAAATTAAAGCTGAATGTTTGGGCTTTCCAACGTGTGGTCTGTCATTTTTGTAATTATTGCCGTTTTCCTACAATTTACAGTCAAATTTGAAAAAACGACAGATGGATGGATCTGAACATATATCAATGCGACATTGAATAATCTCTATACAATTTTTTAAGATTTTTTTGTTTATAAAGTAAACGATTAAAGAAATATTTATCGAGCGTTGCGCCATCTGATGACCACCGTACGTAAATTAGTTGCGTAAAAATTGATGGGAACAACCGGTTATCGCATTAAGCTACAAAAAATCCGTCTATCATTCTATCAATCGTCGTCAAAGAAATAAAAAAAAAAACAAATAATTTTTTAATGTATTTCCAATGGAATTTGTACCATCGACGTTCAAATAAAGAGAAAGAACGGTCGGAGTCGGAGGAACGTCGTTCAAAGTTCAAAGTGACCGAAAACGTTGTGTATATTTTCGGTTTCTGAATGAAACGAAAATAGATTGGTGTTGCGGCGGTGGCGGCGGCGGCGACGTTCGATTTTCAATTACAGTTTTGATTATACACACACAAAAAAAAAGAAATAATAATAAATCAGACTTTGAAACTTCTCCTTTGACCGCATACATCCACAAAAGCCATTGTTTTTGGATCGACGTTACTTAACAAACAAAACAGAGTTTTTTTTTTGTCTCACATCAATATTCAATACTCACACACACAAACTTGATTGGATGTGTCTTTTTTTTTTGATGATTGGATGGAATGACAATAAACTGTAATCTAGTTCTCTTTGTTTCGTTCTTATCAACCAATGGGTGTGTATTATCGATCGATCGAATCGAGAGAGAGAATGAGAGAGAGCGCGAATTTCAAATCTATTTTCGGAACTGCCAACAATAAATGGTAACAATATATATATTGAATGCGGGTGTAACGTTGAATATTGAAGGTATTTGCGGATCCGAACCGAGTGCGTTTATAAATAAAACGACGGGCCTCGATTGCAATGTAAATAATTTATCCGGCGGATAAATCGGAGATTATCGTCAGCATCATCATCATACTACAATGGATCAACAACGCCTTGTTTCCAGCAGACGCGCTCGTGCATCAATTGTTTCGTATCAATACGATTCCTTTGTTTTCGGTTATGTCACAGCAATCATTGATTCTTTGATCAAACAAATCGACCGGTTCAAATCATTTGTTTGCACTTTCTCACTCTCCCTATTTAAACTCCAATTAAGAATTCCTAGTCTAATCAGTTTCTAATGGAAAAACATAATTTACAAATATTTCTTTCAATTCTCTTGTAATGGTAATGTTACAATAAATTGCAATATTGTAATCATGTTATTTTGCTGTCGTCTCGGCAAAGAAATGCGTAATTTCATTAATTCTGTACCAGAAACAGTTCGAATCGAAGAAAGGATGCGTCACGCGTTACGTTCAGATTGCAAGGATAATAAATAAATCATACAATTTACCTTATTCGGTGCGACAAACGACTGAAACTGTCATTAATATAGTGCTGCCATCTATTTTCATTGCATCAACAAATAAACAAAAATCGTTTGTTATTATTTTGTTTTTAGCGAAGAATGTTGTTATTTTGTTTTCAAACAAACGTCAAAATTGACGTCATTCATTTTGAGGCTACTCGATTTTCTTTAGCAATTAACATAATTCATGGGTCATCATCATCATCGTCGTCGTCGTTGTTTACATTCCGCGCGATAAGAATGGTTACTAAATATATTGGGAATTTACAAACTATTTTGTTTTTCGATTGTTTCACGGTTGCATTGATAATTTTGTTAATAGGTGACCATGGTTACCAAAGGGGAATTCTACGAAAATAATTGCATTTTCTTTTGTTTTTTTTTTTTCGTATACGCGTGGGCGGCGTTGGAAGAGGTTGAAGACCTTGACCTTGGTTTCCGTGAAACTGTCATAACTTGCACCTGGATTTCACCTGATGCCAACAAAAAAATAAATAAATAAATAATAGAACCGGGAAATCTCGTCTGATTTCATCATCTCGCCGCTCGTAAATAAAACCTAGCATTAGCGGCGAACGCGACCTCATAAACTTAAGTGCGGATTTACAGCGCGTTTCGCCTTCCAAACACCATTAAAACTACTACTTTTACACTACACTTCATTACTTCTTCATTCATCTTATAAAACCATGAACGACGAATCTCGTATCTACTTAATTACATTTTGTTTGTTTGTTTTTTCAATTGTTTCATTTGTTTAATTAATGAAACAAACCTGTGAAAATTATCAAATTTTCGAATGTTGATTTCAAGTTTGTTTTTGTTATGAACATTAGAGGAAATAACAACATATCATCGCCAACTTCGATAACAAACAGGAGCCGCAACAAAGTGCACTTGTTTCACGTCTTTTAAAATTAGCGTACGCGATCATCGAATCAAGCAGGCGACGGAACAACGTGCGAGTGGGTGATCTTGAAATACGATTTGTTTTTGTTATTAGTCATTTGTTACTGCTCTTACCGAAAAAGACAAAAAAAAACAGTTTTTCTTTTGAAATCTTTAAATTTCGTTGCCCTGACAACAATTTCATTCATTCTTCGATGAGAGTTATTTTTAAACTGTAATCGCAATTGTTATCAACATTTTTTTTTTCGGTTATACTTTTAATAGGTTGCCATAGAAATTAAACAAGAAGCAATACGTGTCGAAACATTTGATAAGCTGTCGTTGCCATGGTCATGGCTTCTCATCATCATCATCATATTTGGAAGAGTACGTTTCGTTTTGAGACGACCGCGATTTGACCAGTTAACATTTTGCATCGTCCTTGGTAACGGATTTTCTCCTTTGAGCTCCATCCGATTTGAATGGGCAAAAGCCGTGAATGAAGAAGCTAAACCGGACGACCGATCACCTACCGCGTTACGTACGCAAAACAAATGATACTACTAAAGTGGTCATAGCCATGGCAACGTGACCAAGTCTCAAAGACAAAAGAAGGTCTGCATGGCAACCGACGGTCGGTGGTAACGAGGAAAACGCACCTCTCTCTCCATTAAAAACAAATAACAAAAAAAAAACAACGAGACTTTCGTTTCGATGTTATTAAAGTAATGCTGCAGCGATAAGTTTATCGTTTGGGGAACGTAAATATTTTTTGAGTGTCCCCAACGGTTTGTTCTCTCCGTTTTTGGTTGTATTTGAGAGACGATAAGTAACGTACATATATATTTATGTTTTTTGAGACTTCACCCGTTGGCGATTAATATTTATTATTTTCGGATGAGACATGACACATGCGTAAGTGCAGGTTTAATTTAGGATGTTCACATCCGCGCGCGCTCGCCTTCAAATATAAATGCAAGAAAAAAAAACAACGGCCATAGCAACAAACAAAACGAAAATAAAACAATTTTCATCATCATCATCATCGTCGCGGTTGTCATAGTTATCGTTGTTACCTGTGCCAATTGTTTCGATTCGTTTCCACGAAGCAAATAACATGTCATATTGGCAAAAAGCTGAGCATTCTTTAAAAAATATTCCACTCGCAATCGATTTATTGGAAAAGTGTTCGTTTTCAAGAAATCGAAGATAAACGGTAAATTTACAAGCGCATTGAATACGTTTCATTAACTTAGGCAACTTCATTTGCATTAATTAATATTGATATTCATACCAACACTATTTTATTGTTATTAAAAAAAAAGAAAGACAACAACATAACAAAACTTAATATATTAAAGTGCTGCAACTGCATATACATTATTAAGTTGAAATTGTGAATAGTTTAATTTATTCCAATTAGATTCAACTTATGCAACACTCGCATCATGACGCTACTAAAAAAGAAATACTAAAGTGTATTATGTGTTGCCTAGAGTTGTTACCAGTGACTACACTCTTTTCGCAGTTCGTTTCACCAATTGTAGATGGTGTGAATGTAAATTCTCTACGGTAAAATGTCTGTATCGAAATGAATATAAACCAAACGATCTTAGCAAAAAATCGTGCCTTAAACTTCTGAGTAAGGAAAATATACGAGCCTTGGTAACGCTTGGCTTACATGCTAGGCAAATACTAGCCTCGAATTTTTGCAGGGGCAAAGGTCGTCCCGTGGGCCATGCCTACTTTCGCATTTGAGCCCTGGTGAAGCGATCTACCCTAAAAACAACTGAAGAAAAACAATTGCTAAATTTGCTTCCTGAAGCGTCCTTGATGTTAAAGATCAGTTTATATAATAAAACAATTGCAAAATTTGTAACTTAGATAGAGACCGTTGCCATAGCGCATGATAAAACAATTTATCATAACAACAGAACAAAAGTAAAACTAAAACAATTTATATTGAAACAATTGCAAGATGTGCATTCAATGATCACGGGAGGTTCGATTTTGATGCATTTAATTAACTTAATCTTTCTCGTTCGTGTCTCATTTAATAATATGTCAATTTAATGAGCAGGAATGGGAAAATAAAGATATTGATGGGGCAGAATTCAATTTCAATCAATCAATACATCATCTTTTCCTTTTTTCAATCTGCCATCATTAACGTCACTTCATTTCGAGTGCACGAAGAAAGAAGACTCCTTTTGCTCGCTAACGAGCGATCATAAATTACGTCGCGCAAGCAGTTACCAACATTAAAAATAAATATATACGTTTCTAAAGCGTGTAAATTAGATAGATTGAGTGCGTTTTCTAAATTAAATCTAACACTAAATAATAATGATAGAGAAATAGTATTTATAGTTTACGTGGATTACGGGAATCCTATTAATAATAGTAATCAGTGTGAATAATGTATGTTTATATCGTAGTCAATGGGAAAATACAATTGCATGTGTTGTGATGTGTTTCGAAAACATTGAAATGAACTTAGAGATAATTAAAATTGTATTTTAATCGTGATTCACACGCTAAAAACAAACGAACAAACGATATTACTCTACGCACATACACGTTAAATCCATTCATTTGTTTCGCAGGAATCCAATACGATTACATTATTTTACAGCGTTTGTTTTTTCTCGCCGTTCTTTTGTTCATTTCCATAGGAAAAACCTTTGAATCTCTCACGCAAACATTTATTTATATTTTTCAGCTTTTCGAAAGTTTTCGAATATTCTCGTTTAATTTTAAATTCACTTTGAGATGAAACGGATAGTTTTTATTGGTGAAAGGAAAGATCGGTTTTTGAAAATGTCAATCGCTTCTACTAACATCTGCAGTTTCATAAATTATGTTCAAATCGAATCGCATATGAAAAAAAAACAAAATAGTAACCATGGCTACTGTTTATAACGATGGCTGCTTCATTGTTTCTAGTCGTGTTTTGTTGTTGTTTGTAGACTGATTTTGTGATCTTAAGTAATTGAAGGTTATTAATTTGAAGAGTCGAGTGTGTAACCCTGTCGGGCGGACAGCTGAAATTGGTAGCAAATAGAGCCCGTATAAGGTGTGTGTGTGTGTGTGCAGCAATACAATTTTAATTGCCAATACCATTTCGAGTGCGGCGAATGAATTACGATGATGCATCGATCGGCCTTAGCCTTAGAGACCAATAGAACGCCAAAAATAAAAAATAAAAACAATCCAAGTCGGCTTTCTACAGTACGTACAATTTTAATGGGCGATCTTCGACTGTCACCGTCGCCGCCGCCGTCTCTTATCTGCGCAGATGATGTCTGCTACCATTGGCAGCGAACTCTTGAGGTCGTGACCATGGCAACACATCCTTTTTTGGGGTAGGATCTATGTGCTTTTTTCGTTCAAATCTCTTTCTCTCTGAGTTGAAAATACTTGACTTATATGATATGAGAATAGATGTCATGGACCTTCCGGATCCCCAATGATTAGACTGAGGTCATGAACCACTTATCTATACAATATATACACACTATATATATATTAGTAGAAAACCCAGAAAACGAACAATGGCATTTTTCGAATTTCAATGGGTTATATTTTGATTGTTAATTGTTGCGTGAAATCGGTGCTGAGCAATGGTCGAGGCACGCGTGTTGTTAATTTATTGAAATTCGAAGAGAGAGAAAATTAAGTTTGCCCTGGTTGTTTATTTGTTGCTATCGTCAATATTGATGGTTGCTATGGATCCGTTCCAATTTAACTGTCATCTGTCATTTGTTGTTGTTGTGTGTCGTTGTTTTTTTTGCGGATGGAACTGGATTACCAGATTATGCATTATACATGATCGAGAAGTAGCGCCTTCTTCGATCATTCTTCAAATCGATTCCGATCACGATCGATAACAGTAAAATTCGCATGAACGGTGGCTTCTTTCTCTACGATCGTCGCCAATCGCCACTATTTCTATCGAATACTCTCCTTGTCGTTGTTAATTATCTCTCTCCGTTCCTAATTGAATTCCATTGAGGAATTGCGGCAACACGCACAGCCCACAAACAACGGCAACAGCAACCAGAAGAAGAAGTGGAGAGAAATGAGTCAACGAGTCCAAATTGATTGCGATACTACGTACGTATATTCGGGGATGGTGATCGTTTCCTTTCTACAGATCTTGAGTTAGAGTGAAAGGCGATCGATCTCACAGAATATAAAAATATAATATAAAATTTACGATTTCAAAATAATATGAAATTGTTCTGCAGGGCACAATTACATCACGGAACAATCGAGAGAGGAAGTCGCATAACATGTTACTGTTACCATAGAGATATGTTTATTGGCATATTGTCATATTACGGTTGTTGTTGTTGTCGTTACCATAGCGATTGGAATAAGTGTTTATTGTATTGCACGCAAATCTCTGCGGAATTTCTGAATGGTGTTGTATTTCGTCCGTGGGCCGTCGCGCATTGCGTTCCGGCCACCTGCTTGATCTGCAGTTGCTGGTACGTACTTACCACCGAGATCTACACTCTACACCAGAGTGGGCTAACTAGTTTTGCCACGGCTAACTGTTCCCGTTTGTTTCCAATTCGCGTGCGTTCATTGATCATTAGAACAGAGATCGGGAAAGTGTGGAAAGAACGTTCCTAACGCAGGTAGGAAGATTGGAATGTTTAAGGTGGTACACAGAGAGATAATAATAATAGAAGTATTTGAGAAGTAGGTGGTAGGAGGTAGGTTTGCTCGACTATTCGCATATTTCCCATGCGAAACAACAACAACAACCACAACCACACATATATCCATCTTATTTGATTAGTTTTGAACGGTGTAGAAAGTAAAAGCGCGATGCAGCGGAGAGCGCGTGAGAAGATGAAACCGATTCGCGCGCGCGCGTCTCTCTGACTTTCATTAATACACAAACTTCGTTAGCGCGAACAATGAGCGATTAATGCGCGTAATTCTCATATCCCGCTAATTACACTCTCTTTTTCTCCAACTGTTATCCTCGCATCCATCATCGTGTGACGGATCCAATCCTGACATCTGTCAATATGCACCTGTCAAAATATCCGTTTGTCAAACATTCCGTATTTCAATTCAAACTCTTTGAAGTTTTACTACAAATCTCTTATATTGAAATTCTTCAATTTTCAACGTAAAAGCGAAACATCTAACTTATCAATATGCGTGACGTCTGTCAAAATCAATTAGTTTAAACTATTTCTTGGTTACGTCCAAATATGACATCTGTCATATGCAGTGACATATGACATGAAACATAATTTGTTTTTGAGACTTCTCAAGACCTCGCACACTCTCGTCTCAAGATTACACTTGCAGGCGCCCATAATATAATAACAATAATCATAATTATATGAGACAGACGCATTCGCAAAAATGTACAAGGATAATTGCGAGCAGCAGCAACAGCAGCCATCAAACGATTTTGTTTGTTCATTCGTTTGTTTGTTTTTTTTTTGGAGCACACTTGACATTTCCACATTGAAAAGCCACAGTTTCATTCATTCCTTGTTTGATTATATTTCGACGCAGAAAATTGTTTATTAACTCATCGACGAAACAGGAAGCGTCCCGTGTGCGGATTACCAAACGACGTTATGGAAATCAAAACCGAATACTCGAATCAACAAAACTACAATTTCCTTTAAGAGTCTGAATGCAGAGAGACAGTAGAAAAACAAACTTTTACTTCCCTGGAGACTGATCGTAACATACAGTAACCATGGAGATTATTAAAATGCGTTTCATAGATATCCTGATTTGCGGGTAAAAAAACATTAATTAATTAAGAGTTGTGGAAGGCCACCGAACGGATTGTGCAACTAATTAGTATTAGTACGCAGCGTTATTTCATATATATTTCAATTTTTTATATAATTCTATTAAAAATATGTGTGTATAGTTTATTATGTGTTGCGCGTATACTAATTAATCGGCTATTACGGATTCAGCGGATCCGACGTTTGCGTAACGTGAATGTGAATTTTTCGTCGTTTGAGGATGTGATTGAAGAGCTACGTGCCGCATGTCACCAAACGCCAAAACGGCACAACCATTTCATTTACGTCTCTCTCTTGTTTTTTTTTCTTTCATTTTCGGGTTTACCCGTCCTCCAGATGTTCATAACATGGTGTAAAAATAGTTACGGACCGTTTTTGGGAGATTTTTCGTAGAAATTTCTAATCTCCAACTTTGTCATCCTTTTAGATAATGGATGAAGAGATTATGCTAAAAAATATGTTGATTATTAAAGGAAATTGTGATTTTCATAATCTTTGATTTCCTCTAATTGATTTAAAAGTTAAACTTTGTTTTTTTGACACTTAGCTGTCAAAAATTCATTAGATAGGATACAATCAGACGTCTTCAATTGAGATTGAAACAACTGTTTACGTATTTAACTATCCAGATGTGCAGGATATACGTAAAAATAGTTAAAAACCGTTTGAGTTTGAGTTTTTGTGTGGAGAAATGTAATCAAATATCATCAACCAACGAACTTTGTCTGTTGAAGAATGACAACTGAGCTTCTGAACAAATGAAAAGCAGTTTAATTTTGACAGTTCGCAACTAAAATTCAATGAAATGTCAAAATGACGTTTAAGTAATAAAATTGTAATGAAAAACTGTCAGAATGACGTTTCAGTAAAGACAGAATGAAAGTTAATGAAATTCGTGTGGAATCGATGGTGGTTTCGGTGCGCGTCGGCGTGGGCGTCGCGACGCCGGAGGGTGGCAGCAGGTAGCCCACCAGTGTGCAATGATATTGATTGCGGCAATGCGTCGAGACGGCTTGGGGGCGGCGGCCGATCTCTCCACTGCTGCTTCCCTTCGCGATAAAACCAGATAGACGTTCAATTAGTGTATTAAAAGATTATCACTATATATACTAACAATTAAAAATAACAATTGCAGTATAAACGATGGTAGTAGAAAACATATAGTGTGGATTACCGAACGATTGCTGCTGCTGCTGCAGTTTCGTATCCGTTCGTCGTTTCGCTCGTAGATATACGTAACTCGTATATATAGTAGTGATTTGGTGCGCGTTGCGCGAGTTCAGTTAACGTCGCGCTATCGGACGACTAGGACTACAGACAGACAGCTTCAACTACGACGGCGAGAAGCAAACACTCGTTCTTCACTCACACTGCTCAGACACCCCCGCACACTGCAAAATCAATCAATCTATCGTGTGGCTTTCTCAAGAACACTCACAGGGATTATACGTACTGCACAACGAAAGATTTTTCTAATAAGTGAGTATTCAACAACAACATCAACCAAAAAAAAAACTATTTAAACTATTACTAACTAACAAACAAATCAATGTTGCAATTATTCATGATAATAGATTACTAACTTTATAAAATATGTCAATTTCAATTGTTCAAAATTGTATTTTTAAAAATGAGTTTCAATAATTGTTTCAATTTGAAAACAATGTCTAATCGAATTTATTTTTTTTTTTTATAAATTAATTCAAAAACATTCATTATTTTACTTTAAATTAACTTTGAAGTTTGACAATCAAATCTGCAATTGACGTTGACGTAATTAATGTCAAATGTCAAACCATTTAAATGATATATTAGCAAAAAAAAAAAAGAAAAGTTTTTGTCAATTGTTTCTTAATATTTAGTAATGATTATTGAATCGTAAAGTATAATAATTCAGAAACGAAGTTTGAAAAAGTTCGAAGTCATCTTTAACTTTTGTTTTTATACCTGGTTTTCTTTGGGGGGATGAAAAATTGTAGGTTACATCTTACGAAATGTTCTTTTTAACAACCACCCCCTCACCCCCTCTAACTCGTACATAAATCACCGTTCCGATTGGATATATTGAGCAGGTACAGCAACTTCCCAGAGAACTCGATTAATGATGGGTTGTGTTCTCTTTTGATTCTTTTGATTCTGTTGCGCTTCTTTTGTTTCGTTGCCATGGTCGTCTTTTTGATGGAGCAGAAAGAGGAGGAGGCTTCGTCCGTCAGTGTTACGATGGTGATGGTGATGATGATGATGGACGGACGAGGCGGAATACGGGCGGAAAGGCAATTCGTTTCGATTCGCCTTAAACGATGTCCCATTAACGGTTAACCGCTGTTAATTGAATTTATTATAAACTCGAAAAACGAAAGCCGCCGTTACGACCACCACGGCCGCAACCGTTCGATTCTCTTCAACAATGTAAACGAAGCTTTTTTATTGGAACTTTTTCCACCTATCGCAATGGTTGCAACCATTGTAAAACGAAAAAATTTGACTTTCTTTTATTCGCCTTTCAAATGACAGTAATAAACGTCAATAAATTTGCGATGTTAAGGTTAAGCCGAACGGACATGTCAATTTTGACGTTTATTATTTCAAATGTGACGGTTCTCAAAATAAATCGAATGTCAAATGTTGTATGAAGTAACAGAGAAGAAGTGCAGAGCGTTTGTGGTCATTACCCTATGGTATTTGAGTAAATAAACAAAAAATGAAAGGTTTCATTGTTGATGCGAACGCGAACAAGTTGTATACTTTTGTGATGGAGTGTGTGAATATTATTGAACAAACGTATAAACAAAGATGATCCATCAAAGTGAGGCCAATTGTGTGGCTCTCGATGGACAACAAATGCGTTCAGTGCGAGGCGAAAATGAATGTCAATGATGGTGTGAAAAGGCCGTTTCGAACGGGCGCTTATCTCGCAAAATAAACATTTTTATCGTTTCTACTCTTGCGGCCTCGACTCAACAACAGTTCTTCCGTAGAAGGACGGAGAAATAAGTTTCAAAAAATCAACGGAAATCTCGAGATAGTGGCACAAAGACGTCCATTCACTAAAATCCCAAAAGGGACGCGCACCAACCAACCATAAAGAAAAATACGAGTTGGAAAAACATGCAAATACCACGAACTTTGTCTCGTGAATCGGTACTTTTTTTATTTTCGATCATCCAAAAATAAGTGATAAATCGAGGAGTGATAACGATCGATCTTTGATCTCGAAACAATTACACCATTCGATGGTACTAATTTCAACGAATTAGAATCGAAGGTGCGTTACGAAAAAAAAAACAAAAAAAAGAAACGATCCGAGGCAGGCTGGATCGTAAATTATGATTCGGTTATTATGCAACAAACGTTAAAAGTCGTTTAATAATAACAACGATATAAATCTTTCTTTCGGTAACGTTTTAATAATATATAGAAAAAAAATTATATATATATTTAGAAATCATGTAAGAACGATTTCCGTGAATTATTATTATTATTATTCTCTAAATGATATGCAACTTTCAAAACGTGCAACCAAATCAACAAAACAAAAGAAGAAAAAAAAAATTGTAAACGTCAAAACGCGGATGTTAATTACTCTTTTTTTTTGGTCGATTATTTTACAAATTGATATATTTTCAAAATTTACATTTAATCTATTTACTACATTAACACAAAAAAAAACAAACAGAATAATAAGTCTGTTATATATTGAAAAATAAGTTATTCTTGTATAATGTCAAATCTGACATTAGAAACGTTTTTTTTTTGTTTTAAATTTAAACAGCTGTTTAAATTTCAACGCACTTGATTCTAGGAATGTTCATTTAACTAAACGCCAGACGGAGACACAAAATTGAAACCGAGTAATTAATTAAACAAATGATTATGATGATGATGTGTGATTTCCTAACGCTCAAGCGGAATTCTTGCGCAATTTAATGCATCTCGCACGTCCCGAAAATGAAAAAATAAGAAGAGAGTAAAAAAACACACACTTATGTGACCCAATTAGCAGGAGGGACAAACAAATGCTGGAGCCACGAAACATCAGGAAACACCACTTCTTCTTTCTTTTTCTTTTTATTATATTTATACAATTGGTAGCGTTCGAAACAAACGAATTTGAATTTTCAATTAGCGATGGGACACGAATTCATCGGTGATTTGAACGAGGCGAAAAGAGACCAACCATCCTCGTTCATTTCTTGTGCAAACGCAACAATAAAACGTAACAGCAATAGCAGACTAGACTATGACCGTAGTGTTTGTTGTTCTGTTCTTCTCCATCGTTAGTTAAAATCGATAAATTTCGAGAAAACAGTTGTTAGAAATGAACGAGCAATGTTTTTCATCGATTCGACATTTTAATTATTCAACACACAAACGATCGGACCACACGTTTCACCCTCAAGGACGTTACGAAACCGATTGTTATTATTATTATTCTTGGTTTCTATGGTGATACAACAACGCTTGTTGTGCTCAGCGCACAAAACACATCCTGCTCTCAGGAGATGAAAATTTCGCGAACATTAATAATTTTCTACATTCGATTCTACCCAAAATCAGACGAACGACCCACGCGCACTTGTTGATCATTTGAATAATTCGAAACTAATCTTTTCCTTCTTGCCTGATCCCAAAAAGTAAGTGACACGGAACTGTTTTGCATTGTTTTCGCCATTGTTTTTTTTTGTTTTGTTTTTTGGGCGCTACTTGATTCGTCGCTAATTTGTGTAACAGTAGTGCGTTACATGATATTTCGCGACGCCCACTGCCGCCGCCACCGCCTCCGCAGCTAGATGGCGCCGCAATCGAATTTCCATATTTCCACTCTGAATCGCACTCAATTCGCGTGAACTACTTTTTCGTATCGTTAATTACATATTTTATTAGATTGATTTATTAATGTTGTTGTTTGTTTTTTTTTTTCAGATTCTGATGATGCGATGTCAGGGAACGCCGGACCGTTTTATTAGTTAAGTGTTCATCGAAGACTCGTTAAAAGAAAGAAGCGTAGAAAGGACTGTGCGTTGCAGTAGTTGTTGTTGCTGCTGTCGTTGTTATTGTTTGTTGTTGTTTTTGTTGAACATTTCCGAAGATGTCCGGGGTTCTCTTGGAATCGAGGCCCTTCAGGCCGTTCAAATCGAGCGAGGAGTATCTGTACGCGATGCGCGAAGATCTCGCCGAATGGTTGGACATGCTCTATCCGCATTTGAGGATCTGCACCGAGAATTTCATGGATAAATTGGAGACCGGAGTCGCTCTCTGCGAGGTGAGTCCACTAATAGAGAAGATGAGAAGTAACGCATATTAACGATTTGTTTACGTAACGGGGGAAGCCGCCGCGGCATTCCACTTCTTTCTTTACTCTTTTCATCGCCTTCATCAACATTTGAAAATGCAAATTTCTATTATTTAACATATTACATCACCATCATCATCTGTGCGATTCGATTCGGTCGACTTTCCGTTTCGAAATCATCGTCCACAACCACAATCGACGCAGTCTAATAAATAAGTAGTCATATCATCGGTAAAGATCCTTGCGGTACTCCAAATTAGGGTCGGGATTCTCTCTCTTTCCGATGATTTAATTGATTTTCATTTTTTTTTGTGTGTTTTTTCAAGTGTAATAGAGAAGACGATGTGGGTGAAGGTGAGATGAAATCGATCAGTCAAGGTCGCAAGATCTAATACGTTAAGAAACAACATACGTTGACGTTGGCTTCCATGATGATAAACAAAAAACGAAATGTCATCGACGTAACCGTAGCAATCCGTTTTGACATCTGTCAGTTTATCGCCAATTCTATTAATTATTTGCTTCCATGACAACCATTAATTAAAATAGAAAAGAATATGACATTTGCAGCGTTACGTAACCAAAGAAACAAACAAAATAAAATTCTTCATGGACATGTCAAATTGTAAGAAACTGATTATTTCTACAGATTTGCTGAATGATTAATTATTTGAAAATTCGCGCACAAACATAAATTAATTAATTATAATCATTCAAAATGTTACTAATAACAAAAAAAAAAACGATTGTGTTGACAGAAGAAAAGAAAAAAACAAAAAAATTCGTATGTCATTTTATGGCCGGAGTGATGTTTTTGACAAATTTCTAATCGATTTTTTGTCGAGTGTCGGGGATTATGTGGATGCGATTATTGGACTACGCACGAAGCGATTTTATTGTCCGAATGTGTTTGTTTTCTCCGTATCTAAAATTAGAAATTACGCTTCGATAATTTCCTTATTATACGTGTACAAAAAAAAATAAATAAATAGAAATTAGTACTTGAAGTAATGGACGATGTTGTATTCAAATTAACTACGACCGATTCGCAAATATTGACGCACGTTGCAGCGCGGAAGTATCGCGCGTCTTTGATCGTGGTGTGTTTATTTAACAGTTTAGTTTCGTAATGTTCGTAGAGTTTCTTTCAAAAATCGAAAGGAAACAAAATTCGAGTCTATATCGATTCGAGAGCGAATGAATCACAAACGGTGGTCGTTCTCCAATTATTCCGCATTTGTAACGATAAGTTAACAGAGTTTTTGTTGCAAAATGTTGGGTCTTTGAAAAGAGAAACCGCGTTTACGAAGACGACGCCCACGAAACACGCACAATTGCATTTACGCAAACAAGTAAACTATGTAGTCTACATAATTAGCTTTTGGTTTTTTTATATGTTATTCGCAAATATTTATATTGATTGAGTCAATTCGTCAACAGAGAGATAGGTTAGTTTAATCCTCCGCTAATCTAATCTTAAGACTGATCTATTGTATTTACGATTGATACGAACGAGAGATTACGTAGCGTAAGCCGTCATTTCCACGTTCTAATTATAACCTAACATCCTTATGTCATAATCATACAGGTGACATATTTAACTTGTCAAATTACATTGACATCCAAAAAATTTGACAACGTTACGTTTGCGAATTTCAACTTTTATTGTTATTTATTTCTTCTGTTGTTAACACTGCTTTTGAATTTATACATTTGCAGAAAATTTCTGTCAATTTTAGATTTGACGTTTAACAAATTTCGAGGTTACGAATTCTAATAATTACAATATAACATGGATATTTATGTGACATCGACAATGCGATTGCGAAAAAACAAAAATTCGATCGTGCAATTGTTTTCTCTTTTTTTTTTTGTTAAATTTATATTATTTTGCGGAGGCTGTGTTACAAAATTTCGGTTGTGATTTCTTCTTCTTCGCTATTTCCATCGTGCAACAACGAAAGTGCGGCGTTGCTCCGTCCTCCTCTCTCAAGGGTTTCGTGCGGTTTTTGTTTTCCGCGCGCTCTCGATCTCACCTTTTAAGGAAGAAGCATTAAAAACCATCGAGCAAGCGAGCGTGCAAACAAAACTCGGACATTTATTACTACAACTACCGGTGATGTTGTTTTTTTTTCTTTCTGTTGTTTTGTTGGCGTAGGTGAAAGTGATTATATTGAATTTGCCCTTGCGAATCTCGCACGCTCAAGGTCATTCCGTTACTGCCAACCGTTAATAACGATGATTAGCACCGATATTTTTTATGCAACGGTTAACGTACTCGATCCAAAACACACACACACATTTTTTTTATTTTTTTTCTTTTGTTGGCAAATAGTGACAGATAACCTAAAAGGTTAAAAGTCGAAACGTAATAGGAGATTCGCGAAAGCAAACATCGCAATTGAAATATATAATCTAATTAAAATTAATTACTCGTCTCAATTGAAGTTCAATCGTTCGTTCCTAATTGACAATAACAGACTTATGCAATAACGCGCGTTTCCCATCGTAACATCATGCATAAAACGCAGTAATCGTTTCTGTTTTGTTTGTTTGTTTGATTGAATTTCTTTTGTTTTTCGACGCGCTAAATTCAAATTTGTTTTCGAATGCGCGACACAGACACACGCATTGTCGATCTTGTCCCAGTTTGCGCAGTTTTTTTTTAACTTATTGCATGAGAGGAATAATGATTGTGTAATTGATTACATTTTTTTTATTCAACTTCTTTTGTTTTTAAATAACTAATGGTTGGTAACAGTATGACGTTTGTTTGACGTTACAGAAAACAAAGTACTTGCGAAACAGTTGATTCAAGTTTGACATATCTGTCATGAATGAGAATGATGAAACAGTTTCAACGCCAACCGCGTTTATTTATTCGCATCACGGCAGACGAATTATGCCAATTGTTCGATGGATGTTTGACATAATAGCAAAAAACAACAAAAGAATTATGCAACGCACACCATGTTTATTGTAGGTTTCTCAAATATCTTTTAATAAATCGAAAAATAGAAACAAAAAAAGAGTTAGTTTCGTAATCCAATTGTAAGATCGCTAAATGGCGAGATTTTGTTAAGTTCATCATGAATCATTTCTGTGACATTACTTTTTATTTCATATTTTTTTTCCAAGTACAAATCGTAATAATAATAATTCTGTCACGGTCACGAAGAGTCCGAATATCTTCTGTCGATGACGTAATTTCAAATAATTCTTTCTTTTTTTTTAACTTTATTTCTAACCGCGTCCGTCTACACTACAGTACAAATCTTTGCGTTTTTTTTTCAAAATACATTTTATAATATAAATACGTTTGTGATTCAAGAGATTTCCGTGACTCGCGTGAAAAATATCTTTCGGTGGAATGCAAAAGACGCACCTTCGAAGTGTTGTGTAAAAAAAAAGTACACACCACACACTTATGAGATTAGAAACGATTTCGTAACAAAATTAAACTCTATGACAATATTTATGTAAACGATTGCGACTGTTTTTTATACCTGACATCTTGATTATTGCGACGTTATAATAACGATGATGTTTGACGGTGACGCAACGTTCAGTTTTTTATTAAGTCAAACGTAATTTTAGCTGTAATTTCTTATCTTATTCTTTTAATTCCAATTGCCAACTCTCAGAATGTTTCTCACTTTTTTCTCACTCGAATGAAATTGCCATGTTGGTATTCTTGGCAATTCAATTGTCGTCGAAGTTGAAGTTGTAATTACAAAGCCGCCTTCACCAAATAAGAGCGTTATTGCACTGCACCACGATCAAAGAAACACATGACCGTCTCGAACGAAACAAACAAAACAAAAAACACATAATCCAAATGTTTACGAAACGGAGCGCGTGGGCTGCGATTTAATTCCACGCGTTTCGTTTTTTTTTTTAAACCCGTAATTAGGTTCAAACTTATTGTAACTACAATTTCATATTGTAAATAGTTTTTTTTGTAAGTTGGTAATCGTAATTGATTTTCAATTTTGTGGTGTTATTTGGTTTTTCTCGGTTGCTCACATTGTACATAATTTGATTTCTTCTTTGTTTTTTTAAAGATGGATGAGTGAAGTTTCTTTGACGTTACAGAGAAAACAAACTAATTACGAAACAGCTATTTTTGAAGTTTTCAATTACAATTGAGGCTTTTTTTTGTAAACCCGTAATTGGTTTCAAACTTATTGTAACTACAATTTCATATTGTAAATAGTTTTTTTTTCGTAAGTTGGTAATCGTAATTGATTTTCAATTTTGTGGTGTTATTTGTTTTTCTCGGTTTCTCACATTGTACATAATTTGATTTTTTCTTTGTTTTTTAAAGATGGATATGTGACGTTTCTTTGACGTTAGAGAAAACAAATTTCGAAACAGCTGTTTTTGAAGTTTTGAATTAGAATTGATGGGATTTTCATTTAATTGTAAAATTTACTCAATTTAATGTCATTCAATTAATAGGATTTATTATCGTTTTTTTTAATGCTAACATCTCGTAATTGTGCAATTGTTTTTACGTTCTTCGTTTGTTTTGTTTTTTGTATATATATCCGTAATTGGCTCGAATGAGATGGTGACTCGATTTATTTTCTTTTCGGGTTACGAAACAATGTTTGCCTATATATAAGAAATTGGAGCAGCGATGATTCAACTTTGGGTTCGGAGTTGAGCAATTTGGAGATGAAACGTTCGCAGACGGGCGTATCTTAATCCTCGAATCGGGGAATATTATTGTTTGCCTTTTAAAACAAATGAAAACTCTTTTTAAATTGTTTTGTTTTTTTTTTTCTTTATTTTACGTCTGTTTAATGTGACATAATTCTTGAGACAAATAAGGGAAGCCCAATAACGAGAACAAATATAGAGATTGTAATGATGATGATGATGATGATTATGATGTCGGTTGTCATCATCAAGTGATGAGGAGTGCGCGAAAATCGTGTCCATTTCGAGAGCGAGAGAATCGAGAGTGCTTGTGAGTCATGAAAGCGAAATAATAATAATAAAAAAAAGGACAAATAATAACAACAACAACAACAGCAGCAACGTCGCAGATGGAATTTCTTGTGTATGTTTATAAATAGGCCAAGATTTCGCGGAGACTTCAACATCCGTGCAAAAGTTTGTCCTCATCATCCCTTAATGGTCGCGAAGGCTAAGGCCACGCGACCAGGCGCCATCGACGTTCGTTTGTTTGTTGTTGTTGTTGTCGTTGCTGCAGCAACAGAAACAGCATCAGGCAAAGCCTTCTCCATATTTGGACGAAATTGAGCTCGCGTTCGCTCCCGATTATTGTTTCTCTCACCTTGCGCTCTCGCTTAGTTTTGCGTTTCTTCTTCTTCTTCTTCTCCATAGAGACACTATTGGCCTTTAACTACAACATCTCGTCGTCCTCTCCTCTCTCTCTCTCTCATTCTCAACGCAAACTCTTTGCATTCGTATGGCCAATGTCACGGACTTCGAAGTTTGTGACTCACCGCAGCAGCTTCCTTGATCGCATTTCGCATGTCTTTCTCATTGCCTAATTGCAAATGGTATTCGTCACTTGTTTCGCTCGCCCATCAACTTCGATCAAAATACTGAATGAACTTTCAAAATCAACATCACCATGGTTACCATTTTCTAAATTAATAAAGAGCTCTTCGATCAAGACAACTACTGCTGAAACAATCAAACGTATCCAAATACCAATTAGAAATAAACAAAAAATAATTTCACTCGTACGAACATTACCCAATTCAGAATCTGAATTCCATCGATTGAACATGCAATGTTTGCGCAAGTGAAACTATTCTTATTATTCGTTGAAACAACTGCACTTCGCCATTATAACACTTGTTTTCTATTTACTCACTCACTCACTCGTTCGAACGTTGAACGCGCCAACACAAAAGCAATTAGTGCGAGCGCCGCTTTTTTGCTTCATTTTTTCGCTGTCACACATTTTTCTTCCACCGATTGTGTCTTCGGGCGATCCGTATTGTATGCAAATCTGCGTAACCTAAGCAACCAACACCCCCCCGTCGCAACTGAAATAAAAACAAAAGAACAAAGCAAACGCACTGTTACCGTTCATTGTATATGTTTCCATGGAGAATCCGGAGAAGACAGTCAATGAAACAGAAAAACAACACGACTAAACAATTAGCAGTTAGAGTGTGCGTTCCTGTGAATGACTCTTTTTTTTTTCCTTTTTGATTTATCGCCCTCCCTTCGACCGAAACAAAAAGCGCACGTACTCGTTGGAACAAAAGAAGCGCGCTTGCTTGTGTGTGTGTTTACCTTTTGCAATAGAGAAACCGAAGTGAGAAAACAATAATAATTGTGAAGAGCATTTAAAAGTTATACCATAATTCAATTTGAGCAGCAAATTTGTTTGAAAGTGCCCCGAAATTCGTATTAATTTCAAAAACCATGTTCATGCTCATGAATTAATATGCAATTTAAGAAGTGGTAACCATGGTGATGATAATGATGGGCGAGCGAAGCGAGTCCTGAAAAGCGATTGAAACATTTGACATCCACCGAACAATTGACATTTATAGCTGGTCCATCACAATCACCATGGTTACCACTTTTTAAATTGACAATGGACAGGGTTTGCGATGGACGTGCAGCGAAGAGAACTAACTGCAGCATTCGAAAGAAAAGAAAAAACTACTGGAACTACTTTAGCATAGAAAATATAATACAAAATGTACGTGGGCAGAGAGTGCAATTATCATTGCGATCGCATTGTGCAAATCCGGTCAGACTTAATCCAATCCCGATTGGGAGTATTTCTCTCTCTCTGTGTCTCTCTTTTACACATATATTTGTAATGGGAAGGAGAGACGCGCATTGTTTTGCCATTTTGTGCGTTGTGCAATTATGCAGATGTCGCTTCGTTTTAATTTGCCCGAACACACACACACACACACAAGTGCTATCTGTGTTTGTGTACAAATTTAGATGTAAATAGAAAGTTTGCATGCACACGAGATATTATGATGATGATGATGATATGTACTCACACTTACACAAACAATAAAAAGAGTACACAGAGTACAGAATGAGAATTCTTGTGTACTCACATACTCATCATCATCATATGCGTTTAACGACGAAGCACGATTTCCAAAGGAAACGACAACCGTTTCATTTGTTTTGTTTGTTGGAACTTCCGCGCATGCAAATATTTTTTGGCGCCAAAACGTGCCTCAATTCAAAAAGTCTGATTCATTTGTTCCACCAATTCATTTAAACATCAAATCAGCGCCATGATGTGTCGTCGCCATGGTAACTAAGCAACACCAGCAGACAGACAGACGTTCGCGCTCATTAATCTCCATCCGCAACGGACCGAAATGTGTTTATGAAGAAAGAAAAAAAGAAAAAAAATTGAAAGTAAATTGAAGAAACTGAAGAATTCATTTAACCAAAGATGATACTGGTGTAGATGCAGATAGACGAGAAGAAAGAAAGAGTGAGAGTTGTAATGCGAAGAATCCAAATGCGAGCCTCGTTTAGTTTAGGCATTCCAAAGTTTATTTCAGTCCCCCCTTTTATTTTGGCCGTAGCTTCAGCAGATACTATGCTAATACTGACTGACTAACTGCTCTTCTCGCTTCAACAATTGTGTGGATGTTTCAATTAGTTTCGATTAAGAGAGAACGAACGAAGGGGAGACCTTAATTACTTATAATTTTGATGAAATAAACGTATAAAATATGTAAATAAGACAACTGCTACTGCTACTAGTCGAGCTCTTGTTTTTATTAGTAATTTGTTTTTTTTTCTTCTTTTTTTTAATTGGTACGATACGATCTTCACTTGTCGCGCTTTTGTTTTACAAAACATAAAGCGAGCGTCGTCGTCGCCCACTCGATTCGCATAAAATTTGGCGGCGCCAGGTTCTTTGACTTCCCTCTATTAATATGGTGATGATGATGTTGTTGTACGTGTTCTTAATCCGTTCGCAACGGAAGGAAAATAATGAAGGAAAAACAATGGCTTCGTGTAAGACGGGAATCGTATGGAAATCGCACGGAAAAACAAGCTTATAATAATAATAATAGTGGAGTTGCTAAGTTGGAAATGTGATTCATGCGGAAATTTCATGATTTCAGTTCGTTGATATTTGCGGGCGGACAGAGTGATGACGCAATGCGGGTTTAAGCGAAATTCGAGTGAAGATAAGAGCGGATCTCATTTGCTGTCGCGTTGTCATCATTGTTTTGTTGCTATTGGCAACGAAACAAAACGATCGTGTTTGCAACGGACAAAAGATTTCGTTAATTGCCGTCGAAGGTGTGAGGTAAATTGATCCCTTTTTTTGTGTGTGTGTGCAAATATTTGTAAATTTCAGGTGCGCAAATCGACAGGTGTTTGCTTGATCCGGGAAGGCTGCATGCTAATCGTAACTATAGCAACAACATCATTTGCATGCATATTTACACGGTTTAATATTATATAAATATATACATTTATTTATTTATGTGGATGTCGAGGAATGCATTGTTTATGCGAAGGAAAAACAGATCCAGCGAGGCTATAAATATACACAAGAGACGGCAACACACACTACCTTTCTTCTATTATATATATATACACACACAGAGTAATACGCGCGAAAACCTTGAGGAAAGAACGCGAAACGCAGTACTTACTACAACGTCCTCACAAATTGATAGAATCAATAAAACGCTAAACGCTTGTCTTCCCCCAAAACATTTCACTTGTCTATCTTTACGTGAAAGATTTGCAAAAAGTTTGCAAAATCGGCTAGACAAATTAGAATACCCGTTCTACTTTTGACGACGCTCAATGCTGCTCGACGTCGAAGGATATTGGTATCACCGTTGCCAAGGCGATAAACAAAGTGGTGCATCGATCGCTTTCGTTATTGATGTTACCATGACGATCGACGATAAATTCTTCGCGGTGGCAATTAAATGTGGCACGCGCCGCAGTTACCTACACGTTACACCTAAAGAGCTTTTATTGTTAATTGGATTTTACTAATTGCATCGATTTAATTGCAGAAAGTATCAATTAGCATTATGCTCTTAGTGGTGTTGCGTTAGGTTTGAAGAGGTTTTTTTTTAGATGTGTATATTTGCTTTGGAAATACCTGCAAATTGCTGCCTCCTCACTCGATCGAGAGATGTTAAGCAAATAGTAAAATGCTCGATGAATTCTTCCATTTTCGTACAACGCATAGCGTCCTCGCTGATAAAAACAAAATCCTTAGCAACTGTCAGCAATCGTCCTTAATGATAAGAGTAGAGTCCATAGCAATCGTCTCACTGTTCGCTTTATTTATTTAACAATAATTGCCTTGCGTAACGCTCCTTTTGTCTTCTAATTGCGTGCCGATCTTCCGCAATTCTCATTCATCGTTTACACTTTCTAAAACAAATATGTTCGTATTACCCACAATTTGACATTTTGAAGATGTCATTCTAAGACGTCAATTTGACATTTCGAATACGTCATCCATGGTATAACTGTCAAACATTTCAAAGACGTCATTCTAAGACGCCATTTATCGGTGCGATGTTATTCTAAGACGTCAATTTAACATTTGTCATTTCGAATACGTCATCAACTGTCAAACATTTGAAAGACGTCATTCTGAGACGCCATTTATCGGTGCGACTGGAGTATTAGAATGGATGAAAACTGAAAGTTTTTAAAAAGGTTTCCCATTACCGCTTTAAATAAATTAGCTCGACGCCTACTTTGCAGCAAATGAGTGAATATAATCGCAATTTATATTGTAATTGCCCATGTGTCATGTGCACGTTTATTAATTGCAAAAATAAAAACTTGAGAATCCTTAAGATCGAAATGGAATTATTATCTCTGTTTTTGTTTTCTCCTTCTTCTTCTTCTTCTTTGCGTGCAATTCGCGAACGAGAAGTAGTGAAACATCTTTTAAGGTCGAGCGTTTGTTTGTGTTTTAATGTAAAGTGTAAAGAAGGCCTTGTTTGGCGACGACGACTTCGATCGCGTTCGCGGATTTGTCATCGGGTGTAAGGTTGAAACATGGAACAATTGCGAAACGTGCGGCCACACGAATGTTGCGTTGGCATTGAGAGTTTTCCATTTTCCGATAATGATGAATCAAAAGCAAAAAGTATGGAACAAAGATCGAGGAAGGAAAACGAGAGGAATAGGAGCGAAACGAAACTTCGTCGACCTTCGCCTTTTCCCCATACGGCGAACTCACACCCGACGTCGACTTATTTGGCGTTGCGGGGGTTACAAAAATCTTAAGCAACTAATGCTAATCCAATTAAAGTCACCTATTTGCATCCAAAAAGAGAACTGGAACATTTTTAAAAGTTATCGAAGGAACTAGTGCAGCGCCACGTGGTACTCCATACTGCCAACACAAAAATAACCCCCCTCCCTCAGTAATTGGAAAGGGATGGTGGAAAGGATTTCTTCTTTCCTGTCGCGTCCGCATTTAGAAACATTTGATGCGCGGATATAAATATAGGTGCAACAGACAACAGCAACTAGATTATTTTTATTTTAGGTTTTATTTTAAATACGCTCCACAATTAGTACGGTAATTCTGTTATTTACGCGCACCGATTAATTTCGTTTTTAAGCTGATACTAAATGTGTCGTCTACTATAGAGATCAAGAAGCGTGCGTGCGTGCATGTTTCTGATGAAGATGATGCGCTCCGTTGGTTGATGTAGAAGTAGAAGTAGTAGTAGTGGTAGTAATAGTCGACACTCCCAGCGTCCATTCAAATATCAAATTACACTTCCTAAATACTAAATCGCGCGATCATTATCATCATGTCGTGTCGTGTCGTGTCTGTCTAATGCAACAATTTCCTTTGTGCCACGAACACAAAGCAACTACTCCTCCTCCTCTCTTCTCTTCACTCTTTGAATGCGAAAGATGAGTCTCTGTGAATGCATTTCATTTGCAACATCAATCGATTCACAAAACCAACTTCGAGTTTGCACACTGAGCAATCAACTCTCGACGAAATTAAATTGGATCGCATATTTATGAGCTGCGGCATTTCTGAAACACCTAAGGACGACGATCCTAATCTTAATGTTACAGGTGACCTTTTCATTTACATAATACTGGAATTTGATTTGATACGTAAATTTAGTAATCTAAAATAATTTAATTGTTGCTTAAAACTATTTCATTTGACGTATGTCACATTGACATATTTGAGTTTGGTTAATTTGCTGTCGTTGCTTTTTTGTTGTTGTTAATAATAATGAGATCAAGTACGTTTGATTTTCGTTTCAAAATTCTAATATCGTTGACATGTTGCCCTTTAACCCCACTTCATTGACACATGTCAAAGTGACAGTTTTACCTTTTTCTCTCTTTTTAAATTATTTTTTATAAACGATTGAACAGTGAGATGTATGCGATGTGGAGTGATGAAAAACGAGAGGAAGCTGGAATTTCACCTCGAAAATGTGTAGAGTAGTGCAAAAAGAAGAGAGAGAGAAAAGAAAAGAAAAATTGTGGGGAAGTGTCCGCCGCATAAGGGAGATAACCTTAAAGGAAGTCGAAAAACTCCATGAGAGGCGAGGTCACACCTCCCCGGTGCAAATAATAAAAAAAAACAATACAGAAGGCTGCTGCTGCTGCTGTTGAGATGAAGAAAGAAATAATACGCGAATAACAACGAGTTTACGTAAGAGCACAAACGTTTTCATCAATGGACATAGATAGATATTCTCGTATCTGCTGCATCCGCTCAATTCTTTCTTTATTTCTTTACTTCTCTTCTCTTATCGCTCGCGCTCTATTATTGTTATACAATGAGAGGAGAGCGCACGCTTCGAATGTATGATTAATGGTTCTGTAATAAATAAAGCGTGCGTTTTATTAGAAAGTTATTACCACTAGTCCATTAATAATCTAAACCGAAAGAATGATAGAAAGAAAGAACGGTAACGAACATGTAATAGCAATAACCATACGATTCTCAACGAATACCCAATAAATCAGATGCTATCAGAATGTGCAAGAATTCTCCTATTACAAATATTATGTTAGATTATGAAGTTTTGTTTCTTTTTTTTTTCTTCTTTCAATAGATGCGACGATGATTAAGTTGATTTGATGATTGTATACGTGACAGTCGCGTGTCGTCGTCGTCGTCGAGTCGAGTCGACGACATTTATAGCGTACAAATATGGTCGCAAGGAAGTGACATAGTATGCAAAGTATATCCGCTCTTGTCGTCGGTTGCCTCGGTGACATTGTCAAGCGATTGCCGCTAGCAACCAACGAAACAATCGATCCGCGAATATCCATCATTACTTGTTTAGAATCATCGTTACCTAGCAACAGAGATGAGATGAACAAGTAAATCGTTGAGTAAGGAGGCTGCTGTACAGTACAGTACAGTAGTATTTTTAACGCTATAAACGTTACGTTTCGATCATTATCTGACAACGAACGAAACGAACGCAGGAGATAAATAGATAAAAGACGTTTTCGGACCGGCGATACGTGCATCGGAAAACGTGCACCGCTTTTTACAATCGTGAAATCGTAA
>NW_017096360.1:26039-65056 GCF_001412225.1 Nicrophorus vespilloides
AATTAGCAACATGTTGACAGATAATCGTATAATTTATTTGTTGCTTCATTGCAATGACATCTTGTCAAATTTGCTTATTATATAACCTAACTTAATTGTGACTGTCACAATTGACAACCATGTGAAGATTTGAAATGTTTAGTTATTATTATTTTTTTGTAAATTTAAGCAATTAGAGATTAGATAAATCTTTTTTGAAGAATATAATCAGTGGTCTTTCCTATTATTCAATTACCGGATTCGCGTTATGCGTCGTTCATTCGTTATGAGCTGTCAAAGTTAAGTAATAAAATTCGTTTTTTGTTTTAAATTTGTTTGAAGAATAGATGACTTAATCTAAATATAGAGGGCGGCACACACACACACACTCAACCCCTCTGCGAAACTACATTTTATTTTCGAACCTTCACAACAAACATTATTAATAGAAAATGAAATATACTTCGACTCCAGCGTGAAGGGAAGGAAAACGAAGTAAATAAATAGTTTTTGCCGGTCTGAGGAAAAACAATTAGAGCGCATTATCGATGCCACACTTTGGAACTGCGAAGCATCTGTCGCACATGTGCACGCACGCACACTTCACCCGGATTCACTCGTTAATTTAAAATGAAGAAAATAAACAGCATCATCATCATCATTGTCGTATTTGAACTTTTCTCGAGGTCGCGCGTTCACGAGAAGAGCGCTCCTCTTCGCCTGACATTTCGCAACGCCGCCTACGCAACACAAAATATGCAATTTTACATCTGTATTATTATTAATTTTTGTTTGTTTTGTTTTTAGCATGCGAATGCAGTGAAGGTGCAAGCCGCCTCGTACGTGCAGAAGAAGCAGGCCAGGAAGCAACAGCTGATGATGATGTCCAGATCGGTGACGGGAAGTTTAGCGCAAGCACAGAATCTCGTCGAAATCACCGACGTCAAATATTTCTCGCAGCCGAAGCCGGGCTCTTTCTTCGCCAGGTAAGAAAAACGAAATTTCGTTTGACTGAATGAATGATTTTGAATGATTTGTCTTTTGTCGCAGGGATAACTTGAGCAATTTCATCCGCTGGTGCAGAGAGTCGTTGCAGATTATCGAGTGTCTCCTCTTCGAATCCGACGATCTGATAATGCGGAAGAACGAGAAGCACGTGATTCTGTGCCTCCTGGAGGTGGCGCGACGTGGTGCCAAGTAATTATCTTCATGATTCATGTTGATTGCAAATTGTTGTTGATTGTGGCGTTTTGTGCAGATTCGGTATGTTGGCGCCGATGCTCGTGCAGATGGAGAGACAAATAGACAGGGAAATCGCGGCGGATCAGAGGAGGAACGATTCGATACATGCGGACGTTAACGGCGTTCCTGGATTACGAATGGAACAGAACGGAGACGACGAGGAGGACGACGAAACCGACAGCGAAATGGAGGACGAACAACCGGTGATGGTATACGGACCGCTTCCGCAGATCGTCACCAACGACCTGAAGAGTTTAGACGAAATGGTAAATAATTACTACGATCATGATGATGATGATTGTAAATCGGATGGATCGACCCGGGGCATCCACCTAATTTGGTCGCAGCAGCAGCAGCAGAAATAGAGAGTTTCTGAATTGTCTCATTGTATTGTAATGCAAAAACGATGAATTATACATGCGCGCTTGTTTGTTCCCATGACAACATATCGCGGATTGTTGTTTCGTTCCCATGCGACGACAACAACAATCACATTTTTCATAAAAAAAATTGACGTATGAATCTCAAACTCAAACACACGTAACATTCTAACATTTCAAATGAGAGAGAGAAACGAAACGATAAATTTTTTGGATTGTTAAATGCGGCGCAAGAATTCAACGTCGCAGACACATAAATCGCGACCAATATATACCACCACCAGCAACAGCAGCAGCATTTATTTTCTATTTTCCTTTTTCACCGATCTCCGCATTCGATTTGCGTATATATATATAACTAATTTGTATGTTTTGCACAGTGCTGCCACCCCACGCTATTTTACCTCTTCCATCCCCACGCAAATTTTACTCTCGCATCGATATATTTCTCTCTCTTTCTCTCTTTGATACTTTTTGTCTGCGTCTCACTTTTCGTTTCATTTTTTGTGCAAATCTCTGCTCCCATTCCGATCCGACACCAACGCCATCCGCAAAGTATACAAGAAAGAAACGCGCATTCCGTATGGACATTATAGCTAATTACCTCTGAATTGAATTGAATTCGTTTAGCGAGGAATGCAATGTTTGTTGTTCGGCCGTTAAGTTGGATACATAATCAGCAATCGCAATTGTTTTTGGTAAATGGATATATTAGTAGGCCGTGAAAAACAAATTTCGTTAGTCGCCATCTCGATTAAACATACATAAATTTCCATTGTTTTCGCAATATGATTATTATTGAAGAAGAGGTCCATCGCGTCACGATTTTCCAGTGAAAGTAAGCGTTATTATTATTATATACATAATCGCGCCTCCGGACTTTAAAAAAGCAGATCGGATCGATCCATCTCTTCTGGGAAATCAATTCATTACAACTTCAAGAGTCAAGAATATCACTTTATATAATGTATGTAATTGTGTTTGTGTACAGGTGAGGGATCTTGTGGAAAAGTGCACTTGTCCGACGCAGTTTCCGATGATCCGGGTGTCCGAAGGAAAGTACCGGATCGGCGACACCAAAGTCCTCATCTTTGTCAGGGTGAGAATATTTCAAATTGTTGTGTGTTGTAGTTAAATGTAATGTTTTGCAGATCTTGAGGAATCACGTTATGGTGAGGGTAGGCGGTGGTTGGGACACTCTTTCGCATTACTTGGATAAACACGATCCGTGCAGATGTCGGGCACAGCACAGAACGACGCAAGGCGCGAGACTCATCAGTAAAACCGGAGCTTCGGATCTCCAAGGCGCTCAGGTCTATTACGACAGGTAATAATATCAATATCAACGTTGCTGCTCATTTAGATTGTGTTTTGTTTTCTGAGACACGACGAATCAGAGCTGCTTTGAACGTGTAAACAATTCTTATTGGGCCAAAATAGTTGCAGCTGCGAATCATATCGTCAAACACAATCTGACGATCGGCATTTTTTTGTGTTCTTAGCAATTCTATTGGTTCTATATCGTTCGTTCGGGTCGGCCCACAAAAACAATTGGTGTTTCAACGCTAAACGTTTTTTGTTTGTTAACTGATAAAATTTTCTTTTATTCAAATCTAAACCAATCGACAAACGGGTACTTGTCAAGTATAATTCACTTGTATATCTGTGCATTCTCAAAGTGTGCTTGGAGTATTGTTGTTTTTATTCAATTGTTTCTGGGTTTCTTTAGATCTGCCGGAAATCAGAACGGAGGATCTCCGAATCACAGCAACGGTTTTAGCAAATCTTCGTTGGGTCCACCGATGAACGCGATCAACAGATCGAGATCTCGATCTCCGTCCCGCATGAGCAACGATCGTCGCTCGGTCAGTCCGTTTCTGCAGAGGAAGAGTTTGGTGCCACCGGCGAACAGATCCAGATCACCGACACCCAATTACGTCTCGACGCACACGACGAAGCTGTCCACCAGCAGCAGCAGCCCGAAGAAGACGCAATCCTCCAACTATTCTCATCAATCTCTACCGTACATTCCTTCGACGACTCAGACCATTCCAAAGACGACGAGCCGCAACAGCCCGAACCATCATCACGTCACTCACATACAGATTCCTGCAGACGGCAACAGCAAATACGGTGCAAACACGACGATGAAGGCGGAGGCGAGTCTTCAAGTTTCTGGAGACTCGAACACGGATCACAGCGATAACGCCTCCGAGGTCTCCGACGAAGGTTACAGGAGTTTGGGCGTCGTCGTCAACGGCGGCGATAAGAAAAACAGAAACTCGTTGTACAGCCAGAACAGCGCCGAAGACGTAGAAGAAGCAGGTGAGAAATTAAATTAAAACAAATTTTGTAATAAGCTCGATTTCTAATTGCACTCTTCGCGCCGCAGAACGTCAACTGAGCAACGATTTCAAGGACGAGTGCGTCGCCGACAGGAAGACGCTTTACGTGCCGTCAGAGGGTGGTCTCCGTTTGGGCAGCGTCGACAGGGAGTTGAGGAGACCCGAAGGTGAAAGACGGTCGCAGCAATCTGCAGGTCGTCGTCGCAACAGCATGGACAGTGGCAGAGCGTCGCCGATGGTGAGGACTCCTTCGAATCTAGAAAGACCATCAGCAGCAGCAGCTGCAGGTAGCAGGAGGAACAGTGCAGAGAGGAAGCTTCCAATTTCTCCAAAGAGAGGAGGTGCGACAGCGAGATTCGGTGGTGGTGGCAGCAACAGCAGTAACACGTGGAACGGACGGCAGAGAGCGCAACGGCCCAGTCTGAACGTGGACACCTTCACCAACGGCGGACCTTTCTCGAGAAACTCTCCGACTCGGAGCAGCGTCTCCTCTTCGTCGTCCTCGTCGACCGTCCACTACGATCACAACGGTCGTCGGTTGTCGCATTCCGCTGCCACTTCGCCGACGAAATCTTCTTCGTGTCTGAAGGAGGAACTCATCCGGGAGGTGTCGAAGGCGCACGACAACAAGGACGTCGTCATAGCCGTCACGAAGCTGCTCAAGATGTACGGCAGCATGAATTCGCTGAACCAGTCCAAACATCTTCAGGAGGACGTCTTCAAGAAGAGGAAGGACTCGAAACCGGAAAACTTTGTGTCGCGAATCCCTGCGCCCGTCCTCAATCGCATGTAACAGAGCAGAGTGTGCGTTACATCTCTTTCTCTCTCTCTCTCTCTCTATATATATATCGATGCATCGTGCATAGATCATATATTATTTTTGTATCGGGCAGATTTAGATTATTTTTATTTTGGTAAAAGTCGTCGTTAGCGATCGAATACAGAATAGATTGATATTTTTACATGTGAAGAACTATAGCTACTATATAGTAATAGTAATAATAACAATAATAGAAGTAGCATAATTGCAAAATAGAACAAGAAACAAAACAAAAAACAGTGGCTCGATTCAGTTTGCAACTTGATCAAAATCTATTTTGCGTTTGTCCTCTTTTTCTCTCGTTACCAGCAATTGTTTCTTTTTTTTTTGTCTTCAATTGCAATCAAAAGAGAGACGACGCATTTTGAAAATCTTTTTTTTACTTTTTCATTAGTAATTATTATTATAATTCATCAATATAAATCGAGGTGCTCTCTCTCTCTATCTCTCTCTCTATTCAATATACGGTAGCTTCTTTCATTGCGTTGCGTTGTTGTCGGTCGTCGTACTTCATTTGTTTGTTTGCGCGCGCCACCCTTGTATTTGTATTGTATCTGTATTTTATGCAACATATATATATATATTTTTTGTTATTTATTTAGCTTAGCTTTAAGGAAATGAAGAAAGAAAGGAAAAAAAAGTATCGACAGATTTTACGTTTTTAATTATTGACTTATTATGATTATGATGATAATTATTATATAATATTTGTTATATTTTATAATTGAATTTAGCTAAAAAAAAAAAACTCTTTACACACACACAGAGAGAAACAAAAAACAAACAAGGCAACAAGGGTTATTTTTATTTTATTATTTTTTTTTTGTATGTTCTCCCCCTGAATTAATAAACAAAAGAAAACTGCAGAGCACTCTCTAATTTTCGCACCTCTCATTCTTTTCCTCGTGAATTACGTAACTAGGCAACGCGTAAACGTCTTTTAACGTCTTCTGTCTCAACAACAACAACAACAAGTTTGAACACTCAAATTAAATTGAAATAATTGGGCTTTAATTTGAACAATTTTAGAAAACAAATTCGTATATTTCGAGTTGTGAAGAATTCAATGTCTTCACAAAATGCAAATATTGGCAGATTTGCATCTGTTTCATGTAATAAAGTACGATCAATTCAGTTGGATTGGGGGGATAGGACGATGATGATGATGATGATGATGGTAAGGTAGAGAGTATAAGAATCAAAACGAAAACTATAAAAATTTATGACCATATATAATTTATGTTGTACATTTACAATAAAAATTATATCCATTTACATATTTATATATAATATATATTCATATTAAATCTCGCCACTATGCATTATATTTATATTTATTTCATATTCTCTCGCACGCAAAATGAACAACATTTTTATTGTATTCAATAAATTTTTAATTTACGCACATTTTCATACTTGATCGTCCCGCGTGTGCTAACTAAACAAAACAAAACAAAACACAAATATAATATATATATATATGTGTTTGTATGAAATGACAAGTGACAATAAGTAAGATAGAAAGAGATGGTAAAACTCTCCATATTTTCGTCCACACTTATTACCAAATAAATATTTATACAAATGTTTATACGACTTTTGCTTCTTTCTTTGCAAACCTTTTTATACATGATGTTCGTATGCTCTACTTCTTCTGCATGTTCATTTTTTAGTCCGGAAAAGAAAAAGAAACTACAAACTTTTGCATCGCAAGAAACGAAAACCGAAACAATACAAAAATTTTCCTACGTCTCACTCTCTCCTTCCTTCCTCCGCTCCCAACGAAATTTCCCTAACAATTCAATGTTGCTTTCTTTTTCTCTCTTTTGCATTTTACATATTTTTTATTACACGTGCATTGTTTTCATTGCATGTATATATATATATTTGTTTTTTGTTTGTTTGTTTGTTTAAATATCCTAAATATCCAAATCCATATTTATATAATACGTATGTAGTAGTAGTAATAGTAGTAGTATTTATGTCTGTATATATCGAAATCGAAGCACCCTGTTCATTACTTTCTTTTCTCCTCACTAACAGTTAGTAGTATACTAATTATATATATATATATCGTCTCGCTCTCTTGTCTCTTCCTCCTATCAATTGCCGCAATTTCTTTAATTTTTGTGTGTGTGTGTGTGTGTTAATAACATCAATGATAATAATAATAACAATTAATAGAGTAAAGCATCACAGCTATGAACTTGTCTTACGAATGGAGGAGGAGGAGGGGGGAAATGGAAGTGTTTTGTTTCTGGTTGATGGGTGTACAACAGACTTTCATTCGTTCATTTTTTGTATGTTTCCTCTTCTTTTCTCTTCTCTTCGTATAGAGGAGGAGGAGAAGAGGAAGAAGCAGAGATGTATGTGTGTGTGTGTTGAAGAGAGATAATTTTGCGCAACCAAACGTATTTCGACCAAACAAGAATAATTTGACTAGAACGAACCCTACAAGCGAACAGAAATAATAGTAATCACATCACAAGAAGGAAAAACAGCAACAACAACAAAAAAGAAAAATGAAATAATTAACAGAGAAATAATTATAGTAAATAATACGCGGCGAGTGTGTAAATATATAAATAATTGGAGAAGGACGCGTCGTGTCTTATCGTGTCGTCTATGTAGTATGCAGTAGTAGTGGTGATAGTTGGCGGTGGTGGTGGTAATCGAAAATTGCTTTTCCTCTTCACTTCATCACGATCGCATTAAAACGAAATACAATAAAAGACATTACCGAAAAACAACAACCTTCTCTCCTTCATCGAAATAGAGAATTAAACGAGAGAGTGAAAAAATGTGTCATATGCTGCCGATTTATCTGAAAAGAATAACAAACGATATTTTGAATTGCAATTCCTAATTACTAATTACTGATCTTACATACCTATGGGTTTTCTATCGTTTCAGTTTATCATCATCATCTTCGTCGTCGTCGTACACCCTCCTCCCGCTCACACTGCTGCTGCTGCTGCACCCACCTCCTCCTCCTCCTCCTCCTTCTACACGTCGTTCTTCTTCATCAGTTGCTGGTTGCGGTGATTTGGTGCGGGTTGTTGTTGGCCGCCGAAGAGGACGAATGTTTGCACTGTTCGGGGATTTCACCGCACTCTCTCCGCCGCAGCTTGGAGTAGCAGGAGGTACACACGCGCACCGGGTCGTACAGTTGTTCGGATGGGAGAGGAGTGCTGTTCTCGGAGCAGTCCGCGCAGAAGATGCGACCGCAATTTCTAGTTTTTACATTAGAATTAGTGTGTGTGTGAGCGTGTACGGGTGGTATCGTTTTTGTCGTGTTTACCTGCAGTGGTGCTTCCTTCGACCCAACCAAAAGACTGTGCTACACCCGGTGCACCTGGAGACGGCATGATCCGGCACCCACAACGTGGGAATTCCCTCGAGCAACGACGGACCCTCCTCCACCGCCTCCCACGACATGTCCGATCGAAGAGACTCGACCGCCGATGCCTGCCCCTCGCCAGCGCTGCACACCGACTCCACAACTGAACTCTGCAACACCAGAACAACAACACCATACGGATCCGTTGTAAATATTAAACGAAACCACAACAAATCAAAATACAACAAAGACACACACACAAAAAAACAAGATTCAAACACACACGCAGTCGAAACGCAAACAAAAGTTAACAAGAACATCGATCGGGTCAGTTGGAGGTGGAGTGAGAGAGGTCGTTGATTTAAGTAGCGCCTCGGGTTATATGCACACACTTTAAGCGACGAATGATGGACATGTGGGAGGAGGTAGAGGTTGCAGTGGATATTAATGATGGTGATGTTGGAAATGATGGTGATGGTAGAGGTGGTGGTGGTGCACACTTGCAACTGACCGACTGAGGCGGAGACAGCAACTGCAACGGAGACGACCTCTCTGCCTCATCGCACGCCGCCTAAACCAAAACGATGAGCAAGAAAGAAAGAAAAAAAAAGGAATCGTTGACCCCAAACCAACCAACCAACCAACCAATGAAGAAAACCAAAAACCCATCCCACCCTCAAAACCCTTCGTAAGATGATCTACCTCCACGAGTCTTGTGCGACCCCCCCACATATATGTAGGTGTAGGAACTACTCACCGTTTCATCGTTTTTATCCGCTTCGTTGTGACTGCACTTGTGACAGACTTGCTTGATGAGCGCCTGCCTGTACGTGTGCAATTCCCTCTGCAGGGCTTCAACTTTTCTCTGCAAAAAACATAATTATTAACTATAAACGTTTGATGCTGCCGGCTACTGACCCTGTTCTCCTCCATGATCTGTTTGAGACGTTCCTGCACGTCCGATTTGAGCGGCATAAGACCGTCGTCGTCTAGGATGGTGCTGCTGTGGTACTTGGGTGGACTGTTGTTGCAGTAAAGGAAACTGTCCCAACCGTTGGCGCTGGGTGTGCGCGAATACTGAGGCGGCGTCGGATATCTGCTGGACGTCCTTTCGCTAACGACGCTACCTCCTCCTCCGTTCTGCTGTTGCTGTTGTTGTTGCAAGTGCTGGTCGTGGGAGTGACTTGAATTCAACACTTTGTATGTTTACTTTTTATCGAAACGAGGTGGTGAAACTCTGTTTACCTGTGCTTGCCGTGGACGAATTTGCTGCGATGAGCGCACATCTTGTAAGAGTCGCTGTTGCTTCCGCCGCCGCCGCCACCGTCACACGAAGGCAGATCGGCGCTGACCACCTTCTCGAAACCGTTCAATTCCTTGGAAGACGTGCTGAAAATTAACGAAAACATTAAGCATATTGTTGCATCCGACCGGGGAACTTTCTTCTTACCTTCCTCCAACGTTGTTATCGGAGACGAGCGTTTCGGTGCTCGTGTCCACAGAGTTGTCCGTCAATCTTCTGACGCCGCCTGCTTCGCCTATCACTGTGACGATATTGTCGGACCTACTCTCACTGCTCGGCTCCGTGTCCGAATCGACGGAATCCGCGTCCTTCGTTGACCGTCCGTTCCCATTGACGATGACATCTCCGACGCTCTTGTCCAAGCAAACGCTGAACATCAGTTCGCCACCTCCAGTGTCTGCAGCCCCGCAACCGTCCAATCCTCCATCAGCCTCATCATCATCCAAGGTACGATTACATTGTTTACTTTTAAAGTCTATCGCCAGTACAGCGCTATCACACTTGGCATCTGCAGCAACACTGCCACCGTCAATCGAATCACCTCCGTTCGTCAATCTGCTCCTCCTCATTTGTTGTTGTTGCTGCTGCTGTTCCACTTTGCTCATCTTACTCTCGACTACAATTTATAATACAATTCGTAATTCCAATAGTTCACTTCACCTAATCGGCTTACCATTGTTACAATTGACGCAAGTGTTGTCGTCGTCGTCGTCTTCATCAGTCTTTTCTATCACAAGATTGGTAGCATCTAGTAGATGCTTCGGTTTCTGTTGTCCGGCGACAGTCGGCTCATCTCGTCGGGCGTTCTTATTATAAATGCAATCGCTTTTGCAGTCGTCACCCTCGAGTTCACATAAAAAATCGGTGTCGCAGTCTTTGGAGTTACCATCGCCGTTTAGGACGACCGCAGAGTCCGCGTCCAATTTGTGTCCGTTAGTTTTTCTGCAAAAAATACCAGGAATAAAACTTTTTTTGTAACGATTATGATGATGATGCGTACATGGCCTCCACTATGACGCTAGGGTCGCTGCATCTGCGCACGTGTGTTCCACTCCCGGACGCCTGAAGAAGGTCCCCATATGATCGCGTCTTGGTCATTTGCTGCTGCTGCTGTTGTTGTTGTTGTTGCTGCTGCTTCTGCTGCTGTTGATTATTCTGCTGGGAGACGACGTCACCGTTCGGTTGAGAGCCGCCGCCGCCGTCGCTACCGTTTGTTGTTGATCCGTTCTGCATTTCCATCGAGCCCAGGTACACCTCCGACCACATCTTCAGGTCACGCACCTGGTACTTCGGCCAAAGCACAGTGGACGTTGACTGCGGCGCGTACAGGTGATTTTTGTAGTCCACGTTGCTGAGGAACGTCCAGACGGATAAGGTCGTATCGTAGATGCGCTCCCGTTCCATCTTCGTGTTGCAGAGGAAGGTGCCGAAGAGGTTCGAGAACACGTGTTGAGCCAATTTCACCAGGTAAGTGTGCGACATCTCGAAGTCGCACGGAAATTGATGGATCAGCTGATGGACGCAGTCGAGCCACTGCAGGAAGACCGGACATCTTTCGTTCAGATCATCGCTTCCGGTTGCGTGACCGCAACGGTCCGCGAACTTGTGCCCAAAAGACAGCCACTCTCTCTCGATCAGTACTCTGAAGCCGTCGAATGTACGATAAAACGGATCCAAGAGGATCTCTCCGAGCGCGACGATCTGCGGAGTTCGATCCCAACCGTCCGAGCAATGGACGAGCACCGGTCGAGCGTCCCTCTCCACCGCTGTAACCAGAGTCACCGCCGCCCTGAACAGACCGGACATGTTGTGGAGCCAGCGCGTTCCTTCCAGCTGACTGAACCAACTTTCAAAAGAAATGAGATCATTAGGAATCTTTAATAGACACGCACGCATTGATAACACTCACTTGGGTTGATCAGATGAGGATGCGCACAGTTGTCGCAGCGAATGGAAACTCTTCCTTATGGTGTGAATGTTTGCCAAATTCATGAACTGTATGTCGCCACTCGGATAATACTCTGGACACTCGCAGCCGCCGCCTCTCGCTCTGTTCGCAACCGCCGTTGTATACGACCGGGCGTCCATGATCAGTACTTTCTGTATTCAACAACAACAACATAACAACAACATAAATATAATTTTTAATCGACAGACGAACCTTCCTTTCTGTAATCTCGATGTCACTTTGGATGTGCGTAGATTCGTCGATGCTCGAATTTGCCGATGCAGGCGAATGCGACACGTAGAGGGTGTGCGGCCCTCGGTCCTGCGTGCACGCCTCCGAAATAGCCTTTATCAGATCCTCATCTTCGGCCGACCTCCAACCTAACCATCCGACCTCCGGTTGACTGCAGCGTGCAATCACCGCCCCGTTCCCCACATGTCTAACACGAAAAGAACGAACAGAATAATAATAAGAAGAACGACGTTGCAATCGAGATGATTAATTACCTCCAGACGACTGCTGGTATCCTGCGGGAGCTGCGGAACTTGGCGACCGTCTCCAGTACCTCGTCCGTTATATAGGCGGGCACCAGGATGTTCGGCGGATAGCTGCTGCACAGCTTGTAGTTCTTGTTCACCGAACTTATGCGCCAAGTGCCGTGCAGGTTGAATTTCAATCGCTCCACCTGAACACATTGAATACATTGATAATCGTTATATAGTTTGATTGGTTTGATTATTATTATTATTACCTCCGCGTTGAAACTTCTCTCGTCGTGGAGCAAATCGTGCTGCGTATCGAGGCGACTCCCCACCGTATGCATCGGATCCTCCTTGCTCCAAACGAAATAGAAGAACGCGAACAGCTCCTCCAGGTGGGTGGGCGGGGCGAACGCTTTGGTCAGACGACTGCACCAATCGCTGCACGTCTCGTTATTGTCGAATGTTAGCTTATAGGTCCTCGCATCTTTGCAGCCGATGTGCAAATAGAACAGATCCCTCTGCTCCGCCACCTCCAGCAGACCCAGAGGTACGTGATGCTGCGTTTCGCACAGCTGCAGAAACAGACGATAATTGGTGAGCACCACCGAACCGTACACAGAGTGACCCGAGTGGACGATTCCCTCCCCGTAGAGAAGCTGGAACGGCGGTGGGGCACCCGTGTTATCGCCCCCCGTCGGTAACGGGTACATCTGTAGCTGGCTCACGTGCAGCATCGAATTCGGTTGCTCCGAACTGTTCTCCATCATCCTTTTGCTCTCTTCTACGTCGTCAACACAACCACCACCACTTCGTCGTCCTTCTCTTCCTCTTCCTCCTCCTCCTCCTAATCCTTCTTCGCTAGACCGAATCGAACACTGTCAAAAATGATAGTTCAATCAACAAACAACAATAACAAAACCACACCGGCGTTGACGTGCAAACTGTCAAACATCTGTCAAAATTTGCTGTAGCAGCAGCAGCACCGTCAACAAATATACGAAACAACAAACAAATAGAAACGTACAGTATGTTTTATGAGATTAGATTAGGCGACGAGGCGATTGGAAACGATATCGCTCGCCTGCCTGCCTTTGCCTGCCTTCTTGTCTTCCTTCCTTATCTTATACGTCTATATAGATAATAGAGTGGCGAACGGATATCGAAAGATGCGCGCACGAGTGAAAGGGAATTGAATGAATATGAATGCGATAGACGTGCACGAGAGAGAGATGGGAACACACGAAAAACAAAAACAAACATCGAAACATGGCCTAACCTTGAAATTTATTGACATTTATAGCAGCGGCTACATTTGACACTTTTACGAAACAATAGAATGTCGAATTGGCATTATGTAAACGACTTTGGATCGACAAATTATTATTATTATTATCATTGTATTTCAGCTGCAGGCGTTGCTAATAGCAACGTAATAATATAGGAATGTCGGGCGTTGTTTTTGTTGCACAGTGTGTGTCGAGTTTGGCCCCAATATTTCGGGTTGGGGGGGGGGAGGGGGAGTTGGTGTAAACAGTCGGTAACTATTACTGCTACTACTACTGACTACTACTAGAGAAAGTTGCAACTTACGAAACGTCCTATCCCGTTTTCGTTGTAGTTGTTGTTGCTACTGCTGCTACTACTCCTCATCGGAACATGACCTCAACACGACTGTGTGCAGAGAAGCAGTTGTGTGTTTCACAGCTGCCACAGCCGCAGTCGATGAACGACGGAAATCAAAATGAAGCAAGCGACCAATGGGTGAAACAGAAGAAAAAAAACAACAAAACAATAACAACAAAAAAACTCTGCCCGCAACAGCAGCAGATATTATATGCATATGCACTTTTAGGATTCGAACTCTGAGATGGGAACGCGCAGAAACGACCTTGGGACAACAAAATGGTTGACAATGACGTTGCTTGGAGGGGTCGGGATTTTAACTGTGCGAATGCATTTCATTTGGAGAAGGTGGCCGACGTCAAATTTGGTTGCATACACACTGCAATTGCATGCATGCACGTAATAATAGAAGTCATTACAATTATTTGTACATTCATGTATATAGGTAAAGTAAATAAAAATTATGATTAAAAAAATCCGTTCACATTGGTCTACTAATCAGTAACGTCCAATATTAATATGTAGATTTGGTTGCCAATCCATCATGACGATATTTTATAATCATTACAAGTTAGAAGTTTAAATAATAGAAGAAGAAAAACGTATCTCTTTATTTCACTTTAATAATATAAACTCCTTCTTAATTGCAAAATAAATATTTAGTGGAACAACAAAAAAAAAAAACACTATATATAAATAGAGATATATATATATATATATGTAATATAAAAAAGAAAACAGAAACGAGACTTTCCCACTCGCATGTTACGAAACGAAACATTAATTAAAATAATTCATAATTATAATGTAAGAAAATGTACATGTACAGTTTGAATATATAGAATGTGGGGAGGGAGGGGTGGACAGGGCAGAGGATAGGGTTGTGGTGATGGTGTTGTTCGGGATGGATGGATGAATGGATGACAGCCTATGTGGTGGATGCATCCTTAACAATGGCAGTCTCTGAAGTAGTACTATCACTGTTCACATCACTGCCCGAAGCACCTTCAACAGGTTCAGAGGTGCTCTTGATGATGGGACAGGACTGAACGTATTGGCCATCTACCAAATTCAGTCGTAGCTCTGCAAAAAAAAACAATGTGATCAGTCAGTCAGTCAGCAAGGTGATTGTGATGATGATGATTATATAAAACACTCACCACCATCATCCTCATCATCATTGGCATCTTCATCAGCAGAGTCGAAGAAGAAATCCAGATTGTTTCCTCCATCGTACGCGTAGCCCTGGTTCCTATCGTCGACAATGTCGTAGTCGTGGTCGTCGACGCTCTGATCATCATCATCATCATCGGTGTCCAGATAATCATCACCGCCGCCGTTCTCGTCGTCGTCGTCCTCATCATCATCATCATCAACCTCATCGATGTCCAGATCGCCGCGGAACGTATTGTAAACGGGATCGCCGTTGATGTCGTCTATATCGCTGTCCTCGATGCTGGCCAACCAGAAACCACCGAGACCACCACCGCCGACACCTATGCCACCCTCGTCCCCCGAATCGTACTCCAGCTCATCGCTCGAGTGCTCCACTTTATTGGGATTGCCGAGGAAATGCTCACCTTCCAGACCCATGATCAATGAAGTGGATGAAGAAGAAAAAACACTGAATCTGATCTGAACTTCTTTTTTCTTCTTCCACAAAAAACTTTAAAAAAGTTGCCTCCTCCTGCTTCTTCACTTCCTCTTCCACCTTGCAAGAGACAGAAGGGGACTGCAACAACAACAACAACAAACAATAAGAAATATAATATTCAACACTTCTTTCAAATGCTCACTTTTCAAATTAATCGTTTGCTGCGATTCTTTCTTCTACTCGATACTCTCGATGTACTCTAACTGAAACAAAAGAGACACGAAAATGACAACATAACCTCGAATGTAGGAAATTTGAATTTGCACGGCATGAAACACCACCACCACCGCCGCCGTCGTTCTATTTATGCAGCTGCAACAGCAGCTGACGACAATATTTTACTAAATACAGCACGAATATAAATAAAAACATCTTACATCTCTCATTGCTCTACGTCTATCAAAATCACATCTATCTACCTATCTATATATGTATATATTATTATTATTACCCCATATTTTGCAAAGACATACACTGACTCGTAGCAGCAGCAACAAACAACTGCAAACTACCACCAACCAACTACCACTTTGCTCTGGCTAAAGACGACTTCACACCACAACAACAATAATAATAATAATTGAACCGAAACGAGAGAAAACTGTGTCGCATCGCACGAAACCATACGACTGTTGGTTGAACGCACAAAACGAACTGCTGCGAATCACCGCTTGATTGGTTGGTTGGGAATCTAAACCAATCTTGCAAACCAATACTGCCCTACCATTAACATCATCATGCCCGAAGCATCAATACGCACATTACTAACAAATGTATGCAACCAATTCATCACATCTGCAAATTAAAAGTCTAATTTATATGAATGCTTTGAGAAACAACCACTTACTAACATCACTTAATTTTCCATTACCGAAATTATACGCCCTTTCGAATTATTATTTTAACGTGTAATTTGAAAATTTCGAAATATCAAAAATATGAAAAAACATTTGGTGCGTGCGTCAAAATGTCAAAAGTTCTTTGGCGGCAGCATTCAAATTTCAAACATTCTACAGTTGTCATGGAAATAATAACTTAAAAAATAATAATAATAAAACAAAATAACGACTAAAGAAAAATTTCATTTGTATATTAAAAAATTGACAATAAATCATCCATATATATATAACATAGTGTGTTTCAGTTTTCATCTTCATTTCTTCCTTTCATTATTTCTTTCTTTCTATTTTCCGACAGTGTTGGCTCGAAAATACAAATAACATTTTTTCCAATGCACCCTAATACTTTCATAATTATTTACTTTATTATTATTATTATATTAAATTATTTATCATCATCATCATCATCTCCTACTTCCTCTTCTCACCTACGTCCCATCATTCAACATCATTATCATTTACTATTCATCATCATTTCCTCCTTTCACGTTCTACTTCTCCACGTACACACATATATTTATATATATATATATCATTAGTTAATATTATTTGCTTATAAATTTTCAGAGACACCGGATTACATTCAAAACCGATAATCTCCTGTCACTATTGCATAATGCCGCACACCAACCAACCAACCAACCAACAAGACGAGTAGTAGTCGTAGTAGTAGTAAGGCACCGAAAAATTGTTTACACAAACACGCCCACACACAACATTGAAATACATCAGAAAAAATGTATTCAATCCATGCGTCGTATAAACACACACGCACACACGTACGTACTCACATGCTGCGCACACAATCAAACAGACAGAGAGAGAGAGAGAGGCGTACGAGTGCGTATGTGTATGCATGTATGCAAGTACGTACCGTACCTACATGCGCGTGCTTATATATAAATATATGATTATTCAAAAAAATCACATTGGGAAAAATGATATTTAGTAATTTTTCTGTTTGCTTTTTTGTTTTGTTTTGTTTGTATGTTTATTTAGAGTAGTAATTGTTTTAATAAATTGGTGGCACTGTTGTTGTTGTTGTAGTAGTAGTAGTTGTTGTTGTTGTTGTTCGAGGAATATGTATCTGCAAACAAAGAGAGAACAGAAGGGAGAGCGTTAAGAATGATCTGCTTCTTTCTGATTTGCGAGATTGAGAGTTGACGAGGATGATTCGTGATGATGGTGGATGTTTGGTGTGGTGGGTCGATAGATGGATGGATGGCTACAAACGAACCGTTAAATTAGTCACTGCTGGCATCCGAGTCGGTCTCCTCCTCGGCATTTTGGAGCCACTCCACAAAGTTCTTCATTTGATCGACAAACATCATCTTGCCCTTCACGTTGAAATCCTGCTTGTACCATTTCAGGATGATCTGCTCGGAAATCACGTCCGTCTTGTAGAAAAGCATTATGATCTTCTGGAAGGCGCGCATGAACATCATGTTGGCGTAGCAGAACTCCTGCACTTTCAACAGAAGATTCAGCTCGGATTTGGTCGACTCGGCGAACTCTGCAAACAGACTCGTGTACTGCTTCAGGTGGCGCACAGCTTGATCGGTGACGAGTTCCTGAAAATCACACAAATATATATATATAATATATGTAACAACAAGTGGGTTCTATATTTACCTCTTTCTTGTTCCATTCGGGAATATCCATGACCGTTGTCCACACGATGCAGACCGTCTCGTGGTCCTGGATGCTTTCCTTGCTGGAAAAGTCTCGCAGCTCGATGATGATGTCGCGCTGCGTCTTGCCCTCGGCCAGACCGTCGGCGAGCATCGACTGCAGCTCCTTCTTCGCCTGCTGCTGGTGCTGGTCGTTGTAGAGCTTGAGTATCTCGTCGAGGCCGTTCTCCTGGAAGGCGGTGCGGAAGTAGGTGTGCGATTGCTTGCTGTCCGGCACGAAGCTCATCAGATGCGACTCGATGTTCGATTTCTTGATGGCCGAATGCAAAGACATCACGCCCTTGTCCTGACGCCACCACTTGAACACGTCGATGAGGAAATCGAGGGCCAGATGGTCCTTCACCAGATGGGCGTTGTTCAATGCGAGCACAGCGTTGAATGGAACGCTTCCGTTCGAGATCCACAGTGAGACCATCACGGACAGCTTCTTTCTATCGACCGGTGAAAAATACTTGACGTACAGGAGGATCTTCTTGATCTCGTCTTGGAAGAGTTTCTCGAGATACTTGTATCGGCGCATCAGTTTGATAAAAACCTGTTCCCAGCTCTTCATCGCCTCTATGTTGATGTCGTCGGGACTGTTGAAGATGCATGCGTCCGTCTGGTACGGACCTTCGCCCTCCTGCGATAGCGTGCCGCCCGGCACAAGAATGCCACCGGCGATGAGCACATCGAACAGACTCTCGCCATACCGTCGGTAATCTAATTTGTTGCCCGCACCGTCCAGATACCGCGAAATCGCTTCAAAGTCGTTAGAACATTTATCGAGTCCAGAGATTATTGCATCCCTAAACCCAAATGGATCATATCTCTCCTTTTCATCTATTCAATCCGATGATGAAGACGACGACGACGAGACGGCAATCGACACGCGCACACACACAACAATGACAAAAGAGTGAGTGATTGAGTGATAGAGGGAGGAAGGAGAGAGAAAAAAAACAGAAAAAAAAACAATAGATTAATAACAGAATCTTCAAGAACAATGCCACAAGAAATAATAAGGATCAGCGATTGGTTAGGTTAGGCAAAAAAGCCTCCCATTCCTCAAGACAATCCTTCGATACTAATCAATTGAGAAACAAATTCAAAACATGTGTCTATTAAAAAAAAATAAAATGCAATTCAATACTGTTCCAACTCTGATGGTATCTGATCTATAGTCGAGACAAACAGAACCCAGTACGAGCTGCAAAGCATTCTATCCCAGACTGCACACAGAACCATGGGCATCAAGAAGCCAACATGTCCACAAATGGTGCACCTGGGTTGGCAAACTATTTGTACTTTCGTTTCATGACAGCCCAAATTTAGGTTAAAATCAGTTATAAATAAATGCAAAGAAATCAAGAGACATTATATATACTCGGACACAGATTGTTTTTCCAAAAGTCATTTCATAATCACAACTGTGAACAGTTGTGATTACTAATGCGGATGATTCATTGTTTCTCAATTGATAGCTGATAATGGCGCAATAGTAGTAATAGTGTAATAATAATAATAATAATGCAATGATTGATTATCTCACCTCTTTTTCTGGTCTTGATGCGTTGACCGGACAAAACTGGTTTTTCTACCTTTTGACTCATACAAAAATTTCTGAAAAGAAAAACAAAAGAAACATCAAATTAACTGCACATGGTACTAGATAAAAAAAGGAGGAGGAATATAACAATGAAAGCTTACACGATCAACCAAAATAAGCTCGAATCAACGGACGTACCGACAGATTTAGTGAAACGCGAGATATTTGAGGAGAGTGAATTTAGCAACAGGCTAAAACACACACAAAAACAAACACGAAATTCCCCTAGTCGCGAAAACATTTAACGATTTATAATTATTATTACAAAAATAAATAAATAGAGGAGCCAACATATCTGTTGCGGAACGATGCAAGAAAAGCTTAATAAGTCATGCCCCGGCAATGGTTATTGAAATCATATCTGGTACAAATGGTACAAAAAAAAGAAAGAGAGGAAGAAGAGGTTGAAACGTAGAAATTAATGACGGAAAAGAAGAAAAAGAAAAATGGATACGCGTGCATGACGATACACAAGGTTGCAAGCTCAAGAGAAGGAAGGAAAGAACGGTGGAGGCGGCAAAAGAATCGAGCAAGAGAGAGAAAGAGAGAGAGGAATGAATGACAGCACGGCATTTTCTTGGAAGCGCGACGACAAAGGAGAGGAGGATAACGGAGAGTCGTCATAAAATGTATTTGGTGCCGGGTCAACAAACTTTATATTACAACAACGCATTTACTGATATTTCGGAAATTCCACAGGAAAAAACTGTATTGAAGAAAAATGGAGCGGAGCGGAATGGGGAAAAAAAGAGAGAGAGAGGAGGATGGCAAATGGGTGCCGCTGGGAGAGAAAATAAAATACTAAAAGAAAATGGGGAAACAACTGTACAAATGCGACAAAGAATGTTGCTATTGTTGATGATGATGGAGGAGGCTATGAAAACGAAATTTTGTTGGTAACACGTTGGATCCGTTGCGTGCATACAGGCATGCATGGCGGCGACCGGCCGACCGCGAGACATTTTAAGACCGTCCAGGTCTGCCATCGTTACGGTTGCAAACGATAGCCGAAATTAATGGACTGTTGTTGCAGCAATTCCGCGGTGCACACACAAAAAAAAGCAAAAACCAGCAGCAAAAAATATATATACAAAAAGAAAGAAGTAGAAATATACTCACGTTTATACTGTTTCAAAAAAAGCACCTCAACACGAGCTCACGACCTTACGACGACGATTCGCAGACTGAACGATGATAATAAAGAGCGCTGCCGACTGGTGGTGGTGCTTGTTTCCTTCTCTGATCCCCTACCTATTATTGCTCGCTCTTTCCTTCTCTTTCTCTTTTATTTTCTATACTCGCTTGCTCGCTCGCTCTCTTGCTCACACGCTTCTTCTTCTGCTTGTGCACACTACTTTCTCACCGGATGATGATGATGCCGAATGCGATGACAGCGCCGCCGTGGTATGCGTCTGCGCAATGAGCAGAACGAGGAATCGATGCGCGTTCTATTGGTCGAACTGTGGCTAGCGGAGATTAGCGGAGGAAGAGAGTGCGCGCGATTTTTAAAATAATTCGTACGAAGACTGGACGATTTTGCTTCGACCACGGAAAATGGAATGAATCTGCAAACGGGAATAACGGCCGAACGTTACTTCTGATGGACGGACGCCTCTATTGTCGAACAACAACAACAAAAAAAGAAGAGAAAAAAAAAAACGAAGAAGGGGGAAAATAAATAAAGCGGTGCACTGACGGAGAGAGAGGAAAAAAAAAAGAAAGAAAATACATGTGACGGTCGCCACCTGGGATACGCACGTCCTGAGCGCTGCCAACCGCACGAACGAGAAAATTACCAAAACAAACAAAAATCCCCCAGTAAAATCACTGGATATTTTTTTCTGAGCGAAATTTAAATTGGATTATGCAAAATTAATGAAATAGAGGAATTAGAAAATCAATTGTCGCTTCGTTCAGTCTGAAAATAATATAATAGTATAATAGCGTAAAGTACAGGGGGAAGCTGATATATGCAAAGTCTCTATTTGTCTTTGAGAGTTCGCAAACCGCTGCTCAGGTGTTTCTTCTTATCGTCGTCGTCGCTGAAGAACTCGTCCAAATCGTCGGAGAGCAGAGGGTTCACCGAGGGCTTCTTCTGGCCCAGCTTCTCGTTCTTGATCTTCAGCTCGGACATGTCGGGCATGCTACACGGCTCTGCGATGGAGGCGTTCGCTGCGGCGTTACCTTGCACCTTTGAGTAGATGGTCATCGCCTGAGAAATACAAATAATACTCAGATGGTTAGATGAAAATTGCAATTGCACAATTGCATACCTGTGCGACCAGACTTGAAATGTCGCCAGCGTTTGATGGAAGTATGAGGGTGTTGTTTGTGCGAGCCAACTTGTTGAAGGCGTTCACGTACTGCTCGGCGATGCTCAAAGAGGCTGCGTTCGGTCCTAGCCTCTCTCCCAGCGCACCCGCCACCAATCTCAGACCGCCGGAGCGCGCCTCAGCGATCGCCAGCATCGCCGTCGCCTCACCGGCCGCCNNNNTTGATATCCGCCTCCCTGACACCCTCCGACTCCAGGATGGCCGCCCTCTTCTTTCGCTCCGCCTCAACCTGCATTTGCATTGCCTCCTGCACCCTCGACGGCAGCTTTATATCACCTGTGCAAACATTTCATTTCATATGATTTAGTAATTAAGCAACGTGTACGTGTAGAATAGAAGCGACGCACGTATCTCGTAACGAAGGCACGTTATGCCCCAGGCCTCGCTCGCCTTGTTTATGGAATCGACGATGGAAACGTTCAGATTCTCCCTCTCCCTGAACACCTTGTCCAGCGATATCTTTCCCAGCTCCGATCTCATCGTCGTCTGAGCCAACTGTGTTATAGCGAACTCCGGGTCTTCGACGCCGTAACTGGCCAAGTACGCATCCACGATTCTCAGATAAAGTACACCGTCGATATTCAGCGTCACGTTGTCGGAGGTGATGGCGCTCTGCTTCGGCACATCGATTGCAATTTCCTTCAGGCTCTGCACATACTTGACCCTATCGATAACAGGGATCAGGATGTTCAGACCAGGCTCCAGGATCCTATGAAACTTGCCCATCCTCTCCACAATCCATGCCTGCAACATCAATCAAAGCAGCAACATTTAAGATAATGTATCTGCATTGTACGCAGTGAACCTCGTACCTCTTGCTGTGGCACGAACATCACTACTGTGTTTATTGGAGTGGAAGATCTGTGTCGGAGAGCCAACATTTGAAGACTCTTGTTGGCTGGATGGCTGCGACTCTGCAAATACCATCAAAGACATTTCATTCAACTGAAAACACACGCATCTTTCCACTCTCACCCGCAACACTCCAGCGAGGAAACGCGCGTTCGAGAACATCCTGTGCTAATTAATTTCCAATGAGAGCATGTATTCCATGTATTTTCTATACAAACAAGAAACAAATTTTTCCCGATATACAAGATAAAAACCTAACCTAACCGGTAACTGTGACAGTAGCAATTTTAGGAATGTCTTATTAGGCCAACCCTTTTACCCTGCAGCACCCGACAGTTGCATACGATTATAAATTCGAATCACTCTGTTACCGGGTATCGACGACGCATGGTAACGCGCAAACAAACATTCAAACAAAGTCAGAACGTTCAGAGATGATCTCCAGTTTCGTTTCGCAAGCAAATAAGCTAAAGAACGTGCAGATATACCTGGAGCACTCCCTCAAGAACTGCGGCGCTTCCTTCGACGATGATAACTCTATATGCCACCTCCGCGAGCTGCTCTCATCGGATCGGTAAATACAAACAACACAATGTCCATATCCAATCCAAAGTATTGTTGTATACATGTTTTCGTTTGTTTCAACAGTTTTAAGGAGTGTCACGATTTTCGCCTCTCGATATTCAATATCGCCGAGTCGCTGAACTCGCTCAAGTTGGAAGTGTTCAATGGTAAAACTCTCGGTGAGTTTTTCTTTTTAAAACTTTGCACGTGCAAATTAATTCAATTAATTTACTGTTTACAAAAGATTTGAAGCAATTGAAAGCGGACCTGATAAGTATCCAGGAGCGATCGAGGACGGCGAATGCGGAGGCCGTAACGAAGTTGCGTCTGCTTTCCGAGCAGGAAAACATGCTCACCGAGGAGGTTTTCAGTCTGCAACAGCGGATGTGCGAATGGAGCAACAACAGGAATGAACATCAAGTGCCAAAGTTGGAAAAGAAGAAGCCAATTAAAGAAGCATCTGCAAAGGTACCCGCAAAGGAAGTGCAAACTTTTGCAAACTTCTTGCAGAAGAGTGGAGGACACGAGAACGGATGGCGGGTCAAGGATCATAGCGTATTCTTGAAATTGCGCAAGAAGTACAGAGAACGGGGAAAAATGATTGCAGCGGTACGCTCAATATTTCCAGGTAAACGTCGTTTACATCTTTTTAAAAAAATGTATATATATATTCAATTATTTTTGGAGATATGAGCGAACGCGACGTGGAAGAGCACGAAGAATGGTATCTGCAGTACAGCAAGTTGCAGAGCGAACAAAACGACGCTCTAAAACGATGGAAAGAGGAGCAACAAAATTGTCGATTGGCGAAAGAAGAGGATGTGGTTGTTGTTAGCGAAAAATCGAGGAAAGCGATCGTTCCTCTTGACGATCCGAGAGATGTCAAAGAGCGATTGCTTTTGTGGAAGGTTAATTGATGAATCAATTTTTAAAACATTCACTAATTCATATATATTTATATGTGGCAGGAGGAGAAGAAGAGGCGTCAATTGGATCAGTTGCAATTGAGGAACGATCTGGACGAGCGATTGAGGCAGATGGAAAACAGCAAGAAGATAAAATGTGAGGAGGCTAAATTGGAAATAGCCAAATGGAAACGAGAAAAGGAATTGCAGACGAATCGCGACGCGCATCTGAAAATTGTAGAGAAACAGCGGATAGAGGATCTCAGGTGCGATACAACTCACCCGAAATAGTTGATGTGTGTGTGTCAATGATTTTAGTTTTGTAGATTGATGGATGGCAAGAGTTTGATCAAACAGTTTCAGAGTCAGGATGAAGTGTTTTTAAGGAGACGGTTGGCTTTGAGGGAAGAGAAAAAAGCAGCTGGTAGGGCGACGAGTTGCGAAAGGAAGGTAACGTCTGCAGCCCACAGGAATCCGGAAAGGCTGCTGCAGCCGACGAAGCAATGGTTGTCGCGTTTCTCCAAGTCTGCGGACGCTCAAAATAATCGAGGCAAATTCTGGAATGTGCCAGAGAAAAATTGTAAGCTGTAAGTGTTCGCAACTAGCAGTTATTACTCAATTCATTGTTGCAAATTTATTGTTTTTTTGTTTGTTTGTTCGATAGGGGAGTACCGGAATGGAGGAAACAGATGCGAATTCAATAGCAATACGTATTTGCTTCCGTAACTTATTTATAGATAACTTATTTTATAATTTCTTATGTTCGTTGTTCACGAAAACAACGAGTGGACGAAGTGGTTTTGTAGTGGTAGTGCGTTATCACACCTACCATTTCCTATTCACCAATGGACGATCGGAAGGACTCAGTTTGCTGTCATCGAATTGACCCAGGTGAATCTGAAAGAAACGAAGAGAAATGAGCGAGTTGCTGCCATTTGGGCGCGTGGCTAGTGGTGTGTGTGTGTACCTGCAGGTGTAAGTTGACGTCGACGTTGCGGCTGAGATAAGGGAAGTTCCCGCCCGTCTTCAAGTGTCCCAGCTTGGCGTGCGGATAGCATTTTTGCATCTCGTCGCGCACCGCGTGGCAAAGTGCGCTCTTGTCGAAGACGTCGACGATGGTGATGGGAATCTGCGACAGCTTGTGCGCCTCCACGTATCCCCGAACGCAGTTTAGAGTGAGACGGCTCGCCAGTTCCACCTGCGAAAGACTCTCCAACTGTGACGAATGATATTGTTATTTGTGATGCGTCGTGTGTTGTTTCGTTTTTCTCACCCTCTCGACCATAAAGTCGATGGCTTCGACCATATCGGGATCGACCTTTTCCGCGGTAAAGTTGCCCATGACCATGTGCTTGAGGGCAACTGAAGGCATAATCCAGAAGAGCGAAGCCGAAGAATGATTGTTGAAGATGGACGTATCGTTGAAGGTGTTGCACAGGATGAGCGAAGCGACCCTTGGGCAGTTGTGCGTGTACTCGGCGAACTTTTGCGCCAGGTATCCTCCTGAACATCGAAATCACCAACATCATCATCATCATTACACGCATAAGATGTTGCTTACCGAGAGAGGCTCCGAAGATATGGACTTTGTCCAGATTGAGGTAATCCATCAACTTTTTAAAATCCTCGCACCAATCGCGAACGTTCCAACAGACCGGACTCTCCACCGAGATCACCCTGACGCCCTTCGCAGACAACGCCAGCGCCTGCTTGAAGAAGACGTCCGCCGTCCCTGATGCCGGCGGTAAACACACCAGCGGGCATTTCACTTTTTTCGGACCGCAATCGAAAATTCGCCAATCCTGAAACAACAACAACAGCAACAACAACAACTCATTATTTTCTGTTATCTATATCTATATATATGTCAACAAACCTTTGAAGACTTTGAGTCCACTGCAATCCTCCTTAACGGCACACTGCTGCGGAAGCTCAGGTACTCCTGGGATTGGGAGAGTTCACTAAGAAAACTCATTGTTCTGTATCAGGGAGAGTGCAGAAACGCAAGGGCAAGGTTTCCTTCCAGTTGAAGAGCAGTCCATAACAGTGATGAAGAACTATATGTTTTCTCTTTGCTTGCTGTGCAATCAGCTGATAATGGAATTACAACCAATAGTACAGAATGCTGATAACCTCTTATCAGTTGTTTATTATCACTTGTTTATTATGCCCCACCGGTCCAATTCGTCCGCAACCAGTCGTAACGGGCACAAACATCATTATCAATAAACAAAAGAGAACAAACTAAAATGAACCTTGCCTTCTTCTTCTTCTTCTTCTTATTCCTTTAACTCGAATGCATTGTACACATAATATTGTGTACTCAAATTAATTGCTCATAAAGAAAACAACAGATTAATACGTTTATCGAAATTGTATTCGTCAATTTCCATCATCATCAACATCATCGTCGTTTCGCACAAATACATAATTAAACCTCGCGTTGCGTTTGACAGCAGCATGATTACGTCAAAAAATGGAATTTATTCTTTCTTTTTTAGGTTAGGTATATTTTGTTTGAATAATTTGTTTGGAAGAGAGGTTAGAGCTGAGCTGAGCGATGAGGACTTTCGCAGCTCTTCTGGCGGCCCGGGGGGCGCGCAAAGAGACGTCCGTTCCGTATCAGGAGATTCTGCCGTTGAAGCTGAAGCAGAGAGTCTCGGGCAAGGGGGACAACTCGTCGGACGTGTGCTGCATCCAGGAGATGAGCTTGATGCTGGCCTGCTTCAAGCTGAACGAGTTCGATCAGAGTCTGTGCTCGAAGGAGGTGCAGAACTTTTCCAAATGCTACCAGGGACATTTGCAGACGAAGCAGAAACAGAAGGAGATGGACGAGAAGGGAATCCTGCGGATGGGCGAAAGGAACCTCTCGCACAAGCAACTCAACAAGTACCTTAGAAAGTTCCCCAATATATAATTGTATTTGTACACGTATAAGTTGTAATTATATCTGTAGATAAAGCATAGTTTAATTTAATTTTTACATCTTTTTCTTTCTCTCTTTTTTTTTTGCATCTAAATATTATTGTTCGAAAAGGTTGCTTCATAGGGGGAAAGTGTATTATTCAAGTATTGCAACTAGAATAATAAACAAAACATTGCTGCAGATTTCTGAATATGGAGAGGGCAGGCAGGTAGGTAGGTAAATTGGAGTATTATTAGAGTAGTTTTGTTCTAAAATTAGTCGTATTATTCATCCTCTCGTAAACTTGCAAAGTCCATCTGTAACAGCAGTGGAATAGAAATAGAGCGGAAAAAGGCAAATATTTATGTTATGTCGGGGGACGCGGACTCATAATCTTCGATATAAATTTAGATGCGTGTATCATCAGCCCCAACAACATCATCATCGTGAAATGACTGAAATAGATTTTTCGGGAAGAACACTAGTATGTATAAATGCAAGAGCTGAGATTCCCTATGAACACAGTCTCTGCTTGATCTGCTTCTCTGCTTGATCTGTTACAATAATAAAACAGTAAAGGTGAGTTTCATAATGGAAACGTTTCATAATGTTAATTAATTATTTATGCAAAGATATGTCTTTGGTGCCAATGATGTTTCGCGATTGGTGGGATGATCTGGAGACTTCGCGTCCGTCGCGTCTCCTGGACCAGCACTTCGGCACCGGTCTGAGGATGGACGACCTCCTGAACTCGATGTCGCTGCGCAACAGCCGTTACTACAGGCCGTGGCGTACGGTCACGGGCACGACAGCTTCTTCTGCTGCCGGACCCCTCGCCCGTCAAGACTCCGGCTCGACGATCGCCAACGACAAGGAAAAGTTCCAGGTCATCCTCGACGTGCAGCAGTTCTCGCCGTCCGAGCTCACCGTCAAGATCACGAACAACAGCATCGTCGTGGAGGGAAAGCACGAGGAGAAGCAGGACGAGCACGGCTTCATCTCGAGACACTTCGTGAGGCGTTACATGCTGCCCGCCGATCACGACGTCAATGATGTCGTCTCCTCTCTGTCCTCCGACGGAATATTGACGGTGACGGCGCCGAAGAGGACCCAGAAACCTGCTGCCGTCGATCGTGTCGTGCCGATTACCCAAACCGGTCCAGCCAAATCGACGGTCACAGAATCTGCCGCCGCCTCCTCCTCTTCATCCACCTGCCAACCCACCGTCGAACATCCACCCAATTAAATCCATCACCACAAACACCTCCTAAAATAGATTGATTCAATTATTTTTGTATTATTCAATAAATCAAACCAACGACATTCTTTTATTTCTTTTTTTTACCATTCATTTGTAGCGTCGTAAATAAATTAAAAATCTTAAATATTATCAACCATTTATTTTGAAATCTGTATATATTTCTATATGCTATGCTCTCTCTCTCTCTATATATATATATATATGCGTTGTTTACAAGACAACAAGAACAACAAAATAAAGTGATGTAATGATGCACTTGAACATTGCATCTCAATGTATCTTTCATTCATTTATTTTCAAGGTATGACCACATTATAAAATATACATGTTTAAATATATATATTATCCACTGTATTTATAAATAGATAGACAAGTCGAGAACATGCATATACGCAACAGTTAATATAATAAACGAATATTTATATGTATATTGGTTGGTTGATAGACGGCATAAATAAATATATATAAACAACAGTTGAGAGTGTAGTGGTAAGCACACTTCATTTTTCTCAGTTTCTCTTACTCACTTTGTTTTATTTGTCTTTATTTGTTTTATTTGTTGTTTTTCAACACATATTATATTCATATATCATTATAATCGGACAGAATAATACAATAGTAATAATAGAATCTTAGATTTTAGAAGTAACGTCCATATACAATATAATACTTAAAGTTAAGACACTTCAAAAACTGCACGCCCTCTCTTTCTCTCTCTCTCACACACATCGAATCATCATCATCTCATCCTTCTCGTATTTGTCCATAGGAAAAAAAAACATTGAAATAATCATAATATATATTATTAGATCGATCATCGATAATATTTAATACTATTGAATATTCTTTCATATTCATATGTACTAATAATAATAATAGTAATCACATTAAAAAAAGAAACATATATATATATATGTATGTATATATAATATAACAATCAATAAAAATTATAAAATAAATAACACTTTTAATATATATATATATGTATATATTGGGAGAGGTGTGTGGTTATACATACATATACATATATGTATGTATATTTGCTATCATCGTTATTTACTTTCCTCTCCTCTCTTCTCAATTCATTGTTTGATTAAAAGAGAAATGAAAAAAGAAAAATTAAATAAAAACGTGGAAATAAATAAATGTCCTATAATATCTCCTAGGTGAAACATTCACACGGAGAAAGAGAAAATATACACACAACGCGCGCGCGCGCGTTGCACCAATTGTATCGCTATTGGGTTATAAGAGCTCCGCCTGCTGCTCCTCCCTTCCTTTTCTTTTTCTTTTATACGTTGACTGATGTCTGGGCTTTACTCGCAAAATCAAATCAAATCAACGGAATTAAAGTTAGCGACAACAAACTGTTCGAATTGTTTTGTTCGAAATATACTATAGAAAGGAATGTGTGAATAATGTGCGCCACCCTGTAAATCATGTTTTTTTTCTTTAACTGTACACATAAAACATGAATGAAACTAACTAGTCAACCGAAACGACGACGGAAAAGAAAAAAATAAAACGGTATAGTCCTCTCATCCATCTTACCACAATTTTGATCGATACAACAATTATACATAATAATCAATAGCGATGATTCGATTAGACGATCAAAATCCATTCATCCATCCAATGATGGAACGATACAACACGACATACCTGTCGAGGAAACATCATCATCCATCTCCTTCCTGACAACAACAACAACCAATAGATTTACCTTTGACTTAAGCTTCCTTCTGTCTGTCCCTTCCTTTTTTCTTACATAGATAATAGCTGCAATAGTAGTACTAATGGTAATAGTATAATAGTGTTGGTGGTGGTGTTAGACGTTGAACCGTGTTTCGGATCCGTCGGCCAGCATCAGCGTGACTATCCTGTTGTTTATCCAGATGAGGCGGGCCAAACGCATGGGATTGAAACGGGAAACGTCGGCGATCGGCGCCGTGCTGTACGATTTGATGCAACGCGTCTGCGATTGTCCCAGACCGAACAGCATTCCTATCAGTCAACAGACAATCAATCAATCAATCGCAACACTTATTATCGACTGCTATATATTACCTGAACTCGTCTGCCAAAAGCACAGCTTGTTCTCGCCGCTCGAGTAGCTAACCAGAAATTTGCCGTCCGGATTGAAGGCGGCCGCAGTTATTGCAGAGGTGTGCGCGCTTATGACCGTGCACTTGCCCTGCCTCAGCTCGTACAGTGTCAACGTGCCGTTGTTGGCACCGACGGCGATTCTCCTCGTCAACTGGCAATGCGACACCTGGTTGAATCTGCAGACGACGGGGAAAACCTCCTGAAGACCCTTCGTCTTTAGGTGGCCCTGGTCGAGGCAATGCAAGATGATGTCCATCAGCTCGACGAGCAACTCGGACATTTCGTTCTGCATCTTTTCGATGAGCAGTTCGACGCCGCGCAGAATCTCCGGCTTGGCTTTCAGCAGAACAGTATTGTTCAGCGTCACGTTGATGGCCTGCGCGTTCTGCTGCATCGCATTGTATCGGGCGACCTCGCGAGCCATCGTCGTTATAAACGCGGCCGGCCTGCAACAAGTGTACATTCACAATTCATTCACTACCCATTGCTCTCGATCCGTCTGGACATTGCATCGACTTACCTGGCAGTCGCTATCAGGGTGAGGGCGTGTCGAGCGGTGCGGCACGAATCCGCTTGCGGCGTCAACGGCAATCCATACGTCATGCTTGGAACGAGCCGATCCGCCTCGGAGCACAACTCGAGCAGACCCAGAAGCACCTTGCTGATGTCCAGGTACGGTTCCCAGACGGTGAAACCGCGTCCGATCAAATCGATTGCCGCCCTCCGGAGGGGCGTGTGCGCTGGCATTTTGGGCGAGGGCGGGGCAAGCAACAGATGGGACAGAGCCATCGACGTGAGGCGGGCCAAATTGTTGTTGCCGATGCCAAAGCCGTCGACGAACGAACCTCGTCTTCGTTGATCGTCGCCGCCGCTCTGGCGTCTTTTGCTGTTGTTCGTATCGGTCGTTATGTCCTGTCCGAATTCGGCGCCGATCACGCCCAGCAAAACGACGGCCGTCGTCTGCTTCCGCTTCAGCTCGGCGAGGCTCGACGGTTTTCGCACTTGCTCCTCCTCTTCCTCCTCGTATTCGTCCTCCTGTGTACGAGAAATAATAATAATAATTGACATTATTTCGACGAATCGATGCAAAACTTACCACAGCTTCCGGCGTTCCGGGCGGATGCAGACCACCACCGCCGCCGCCGCCGCCACTACCTATTCCTCCTACACCACCAGCACCACCTCCAGAAACAATCATGCCACCGCCCCCGGAATTTACTGAGAGATGATTGTTCTGACCGGGCGTCGTGACCGCTTGCTGATTGATCGTCTCCGATTGTGTGTAGAGCGGCAGGTATTGGGACCAGGCGTCGACTAATGCCTTGCGTCCTTTCGTTCCCATCCGGCCGAGTTCGGCGAGGAGCAGAGCCTGCGCCGCCTCCCGCACCTCGACGCAATGATGCTGCCACCGTTTGGCCATCATCTCGACCTGCGGCCTCTTAAAGTTCTTCGCCCCGTTGCTGACGACCTTGTCGGGCAGCAGGACGCAGTGGAGGGTGGCGAGAAGCGACCAACCCTGCTTGATCTGAGCCTGCTGCTGCGTGTACATCTCCTCGTGCTCCTCGTCCGTTTTGCTCCAGTTGACGCGAGTGGACTGTCTGTGCAGCTTCCTGTTTCTCTCCTGTTCCGGCACGAACGTCGCGTTCGACATCGACATCAGCGTGTGGCTGAGCGCGATTATCGCCAGCAGATGATTGCTGGTCAGGGTGGTGCTGAGCTCCCAGTGAGTGCGCGACGTAAATACGCGCGTCTGTTCCTCCCTGAGTACCAGCTCCTCGGGCAGGCTGTCCATCAACGATTGAGAGTGGACATCGATCGTGGTCGTGGTGTTGCGAATGCTGTTCGGCTCGACGGGGATGGTGTTGTGCCAGGTGGGCAGGAACAGGGACATGTAATTGCCACGGCTGAGAACGCCGAACGAGAGCGGCACCATCGGCCGCAGCAGACCCAACTTCACCTGACACACTCTATCTAAATCATTGTCCATACCCCACGCGTGCAACAACGAGAGAAGAAGTTGCGCTATCTCCATCCCATGACTGCTCGCATCCAATGGTCCGAGCATCGGTCTCGTACCTCCGCCGCTACCTCTAACGTTTGCATTCGCATCACCTCCATCTACAACACATCATTTTATTAAGCAATGAGCAAAATACCAATTGGTAAATTATCGGCTACTCACCTCGAGAGTTCGCTTCGTTCTGCTTCGATACTTGATCGGATCGGGCCTGGAACTTTGTGTGTACGTTCTCCGCTCCCTCTTTCATCATCGCTAAAATACCTGCAAATACCGTAAAACAACAATCCATTAAACCATCTGCACATTCACTACATTCACACACTCAAACGCACTCAAAGCAACAACAACAACAACAACAACAATCAAATACACAACACTAGAGCTACTACAGTCCATTACCGTGCTTGTCCTTCTCCTTAATCATTCGTTCCATGTTCTCCGCTTTGTCCTTAACTTTTCCAAAGAAATCTTTCGCAGCGCAAAACGAATATTCAAAATTATTACTATTATTAATCGACATTGAAAGCAGACTTCAAATATATACACAAACGCATCATCATCGTATCGTATTCATAACAATATAACCGACTCACCGACAATCTTCTTGTGGGCGTCAGGACTGGCACTCTGCGTGAGCGCCGCCACTTTCAGATACTCGGATTGAGAAATGAGACCTGCAGCCTCCAGACTACCTGGCGTCATCGCCGAATACTCCTCGCTGAGCAGCTCGATGATGAGTGCTTCGATGTCGAAGAAGAGGATGTGACTCTCCGGATCCTTGGGATTGGTGCGAAGGCCCTGCACGGCCAACGGGGAGTTGTGGCTGCGCTGCATGTGCGGATCGTCGTTGTTCGAGTGCGCTCCGAGCTGCTGCAGCTGATGGAGACCGCGCTGCGTCGCGTGTCTAATCGCTGACAGATTTCTATGCCGAAGACCTCTGCAAAACAAGAAACATTAATCGCCCATCCCATGCAAAGAACGAACAACGAGGATCAACGATGACGATACCTGAAGAAGTGAACTGCGGGATTGGCTAATCCCACCTCCGAAGAGACATTGTTCGTGGACTCGTTCTCCTCGCAGGCGTACAAAACTTCTTCGGCTGCGATGCCTGAGGACAGAAAATCAATTAATCGTTTGGATCATCATCTCATTCCTCTGTATTTGTATTTCATACCTTGCAGTACCCTGTCCAGATGTCCCGTCTCCATTTGCCAGACGTAGACTGTGCCGTCCGAGCAACCGATGATCATAAAGTCATCCTTGGGTCGCCACTTGATCGTCGTCACCGGGAAGAGATGTCTCGATGCAAGACACACGCACTTCTTCTCGCTGAGACTGAGCAGCGTCACCGAATGATCGGAGGCCACAGAGCAGATGCACTTTTGAACGCGAGTCTAACCGAATCAAACATAATACAAACATAAAGTATGCACATAATACACATATAATTAGGCTTACGTTGCAAATGTTCGGGGGGACGAGCAGCTGGGTGATCTCTCCTGCGTGCACGCAGAACCTGTGCAAGAGGTTTCCATTGCTAAAGTCCCACAGGCAGACGGCAAAATCGACTCCGCCCGACACCAGATGCGTCTTGTCGTAGCGCGAATGCTCGCTGTACGGATACAGGAGACAGTTGACACGTCCGACGTGACCAGAAAGCACCTGGTGCTGCGGCCATCCATCAAACTGCTGATGATTTCCGTGCAAAAGTTGAAGCATCACCGTTTGCGTCGCCGGTACGATTATTATCGTTCCATCCTCCCTGCCGACGACCAACCTGCACTGCGAGGGCAGATAAATGCTGGCAGTCAGTTTCACAGCTGAAACATATTCAAACACACAGATTCATTCGCGTTCACTCACAACACGTCGACTTACTACTACACGTACATTCGTGCTCGTGCTTCTCAATCTGATCGAGGACGCCGACCGGACTGGGATTCATGCCGGCCCACGCCTGCGTTAGGCTGGTAGTGAGGGTGGCCGTCATCTGCAGAGGTTGCGGCATCTTCTGCGTCTGAATCTCCTGCACCTTCTCCATCGAAACTTCCGGTATGTGCCACAGGAGGACGTAACCCTCGGAATCACCTCGCACTAGATACCTCTGCGATTGATTCTGTTTCTGCGTCGTCACGAAGCACATCGCCGGCGGACACGATAATGGCTGCAACAGATTAAATCAACAATGCCATCATAGCAGGCAGCATAATTATTTGCACTTACTTTCAGGTCGGACTGACTTAGAATGCAGTACAGAAAAGGGCTGTCCGTCTCGACGGTTGCAGTATGGAAGTCCTTATTATCCGGTATGCAACTACACTCGAACAAATTCAAAAAAACAAAAATAAAATAAAACAAACATGACATTTACAGAAACAACCACTCGCACCACACAAAACAACCACAAGATATATGCACACAAAAGAGACGACACATGAAGAGTTTACAACAACAACAACAACAACAACAAAGCAGAGAATAATGCAAAAATAATTAAGTGGTGCAATTGAAATAAATTTTAAAAAAAAAAAATAAGAGAAGTGTTGCCATGCATCCAAATAATAAGTTATATATAAATATAATTGATTAATATCAATAATTGTACTATATACACACACACACACCCACACACATATGTATATATATATATGTGAAGATAGAAAAATAGAGAGGGATTAAATTGAAATAATATACATATGTAAATAAATGTACAAAGTAGAAAATAAATAGAATAAAGTTTTGTTTGAAATATGTTGCGCTAACCTATTGATATTCTTGCCCAGAAGTTTTCTTAAGTTTGGCGGATCCGGTGGAATCGAATATAATGTGACAACAACGGTTAGTGAGAGATATTTTGAGGAGGACACACAGAGAAACAGAGAAAAAAAAAACAGAAAAAAAATACAGAATTAATAATAATAATAATCAACGATTCATCATCTGACTGCAATAATAATAATTAATAAATAATTTCCATCATCATCATCATCAACATCACAACGACGTCGATGATATCAAACACACGATGATAATGAAAACTAGAGTGCTTTGAAATCATAATAAGATTAATTAATAATAATAATACTAATAATAATAATCGAGAACGGCGATGACGTGTGTGTATTTGGTTGCGCACTTACTTGTTGGGAAGTTTGTAGAGGTAGCCCTTGCCCGCGTCCGACCACACGATGATACGATCCACTGCAAGGAAATCCCCGGACATCCAGCGTTCACCGCGCGGCGCTATGTACGAGCAGAGAACGCTGAAATCTCCTGCAAATACAAGGAAGAAAGGAAAGAATTGAAGATTGGATTGAAAGTTGGGATTCACGTAGACTTACCGGCATCGTAAATCTGCCAGTATTTGGTGCACACGATCAGCACGGTCCGCTGATTGTACGCGCAACACTGCATGCTGACAGCATTCAGACATCGGATCTGCTTGCTCTCGTTCTCGTATATCGGTTCCGAGTGCTTGTTCTCGTGCCCGAGCAGCGTCCACACCTTGACCATTCCGGTCGTCGTCAGAGCCAGCACCACGTCATCCTTGCGCTTCGCCGGTCGCAAAACCTGCACACAAACCATCATCATCATCAGTCAAGAGAAGATCACTTCATGCTGCTCATAGCTGTACTACTCACGTGCAACGCGCTTATCCAATCCGGATTAACTTTCGACGAGAGCGCAAACAATATCTCCAAACTGAACGGGTCCATGACTAGAACTTCCGGATAATACCCGTTGCAAAACAGCCTCACGTCTTCGCAGTTGCTCATGTGATAAGCCTGAATTAAATTCATATATATATTAATAATAGCTCATCATTCATATGAAATCCAACCACCAACCTGCATACTCGTATGAACCTGCGGCAACTTGACGCACTCCCTGCACTTGCCGTCGACGAGGTCCCAGGTGCACATCTCTCCCGCCTCCGAGCTGGACACTATATAGTTATTATCTTGTACGATGGACGCCTTCGAGATGCACAGGATGGGCGCCGTGTGCCCCACCAGCAGACACCTGGGGATCATCTCCAACGTGTCCGGGTTGACTTGCCTGCAACGCAAACACATATATATCGAACAATCATAATTAACAGTGAGCGCACACACTGACCACAAACAGATTTGTCCATCGTAGCATCCAGTTGCAAGAGTCCTCTGGTCTCTGGAGAGGTAAATGCACGAGATGCAGTGTGTTGGTGCATGCTTGCCCCACAGCACAACCGGCACCACTAAACTAGTCCCAGGCATCCTCTATCACTACTCCTTTATCCCTCGGCACATCCAATTGGATTCCAAACAATTGCGCTGTGTACGCGGGCGGAGCAAATCCTGCGTTCGAAAATTAATAGGAGAGACTATGAGCAAACACGAAAATCACAAACACATATAGTACACAATTGATTTTCAAGGTTCAATATTGAAGGAGGAAGAAACTGTGTCTAATTGTTTAAGTAAATCGGTGAGTTGCGACAATTCGCGGTGTGCGGTGGATGACATTGTTTTGGATCGACAACCATCCTGCCGCTGTCAACGGTGAAGAAGGAATGATTGGAATGATGCGAGGAAAAAGGATGGGATGATGAAACAGCAGCAGCAGCAGCAGTAGGGGGAGGAATCGATGAGATTAAGAGTGCTGTGGATTCGATCATAAGTCTGTTTGGATTGGTTAATAGGTGATGATGGCGGGGAGAGTGGGGACGGAGGGGTTGGGATGGAGATGGGAAACGGTGTCGATAATTATGTAGGTGGGAATACAGAGAGAAAGAAAGACAGAAGATGATGTGTACGGATTGCGCAATGTTTTACCTTCGTTCGCTTACTCCACTCCACTCGAAATCAGCGACGGCACGGGGGGTGCGGTTCACGCACTTCTCTCACTCTCTTTCTCTTTGACCGTCAACGACGTGTCTTCGTCGTCCTCGTCTCTTACGTTCGTTCTTTTACCAAACACTTCTTGCACGACGACCGCATACACATACACACCATACGATGAATATATTTCGTATTATTGCCGAAACACTACGCTGCCGTTGCCATCTTTTCCACTCGTCATTTTCTTTGCACACTCTTTCTACCTCTCTCTCTCTGTCTCTCTCTCGTGTTGCCCACGTTCGATGCGTTTGCACGGCCACAAATACAAACGATCAGCTGTTCACACACAATTTACCATTGTCATTTGACAAACGTCAAAAGTTGATCATCGTTGCCAACGGTGCGTCGCGAACGGCGCCAATTAGTTTTCTGGACCGAAACTACCAACCGTTCAAACGTAAAAACATCAATTGATATTCGATTTATTCTCACATATTATCACATATCACATCAATGAATCGTGATCTAAAATCAATTGCGCTCATCGACTTGCAAATTCACTTTGTTGACCAACAAGCGAAATCTGTCGCAATTGACATATCCGTCAATGAACTGTCAATAAGATTTTTTTGACGTTGACAGTTGGTTGAGGTTATTTGGGTAAGATTATAAATAAATCAGTGTGTGTGTCTGCGTGTGTGTGCGTTGCGTTTTAGGCGTGTGCCAAGAGCATGATTTTCGCTTTCATACTCTATTTTTTTTTTCTTCTCTCGCCTGCACATTTTACGCTCACGCTTCGCTGCACATTCGAGATGGTGGCATGAGTATCGGACATAACCTATAAATCGCTCGCGAGTTCGTTTCCTCCACGTGAGAAATATCTATGGTCGAGTTGGAGACATGAAGTGCCACTACGAAGTGCTGGGTGTATCCCTGGAAGCGGACGAGTCTGAAATCAAGAGCGCTTACAAGAAGTTGGCACTGCGCTGGCATCCGGACAAGAATCTGGACAGTCCGACGGAGGCGAAGGAACATTTTCAGCTGGTGCAGCAGGCCTACGAGGTGTTGTCTGATAGACAGGAGAGGGCCTGGTACGATAATCACAGGGAACAGATCTTGAGGGCTTCCAATAGGAATTACGATAAGACTAACTGTCTGAATGTGTTCCCCTATTACCATAAATCATGCTTCAGCGGGCACGGAGATAATGAGGGTGGTTTCTACGCAGTGTACAGCTGGGTGTTCGAGACGATTGCCAAGGAGGAGATGGAGTACATGGAGAGGGAGGAGTTTTGCAAGATTCCGATATTCGGGAATTCGCAGAGCGATTACGAGATGACCGTTGCTGCTTTCTACAATTTCTGGCTTGGCTACAGCACGAAGAAGAGCTACGTGTGGATGGATCCGTACCAGATGACGGCGGATATGCGCGAGAGACGTCTGCTGAAGGCGATGGAGAAGGAGAATCAGAAGTTTAGGAACAGAGCGAAGAAGGAGAGGAACGAGGAGGTCAGGAATCTGGTGGAAATCGTGAGGAAACGCGATAAGCGAGTGCAAGCGCACAAGATGTTGCTGGAGGCTCGAGCGGCTGAGAATAGACTGAAGCACGAGGAGGTGGCCAAGCAGAGGCAGTTGGCGCGACTCAAAGAGATCAGGGAAACGGAAATTGGCGAATGGATGAAATTGGATAATGTGCAGTCGGAGTTGAGTGCGATCGAGAGGAGCATTGCCGAGGAGTACGGGGAGGATCTGTCAGAAAACGGCGACGACAATGATTGCAATGAAGATAATCTGTTCTGTATCGCGTGCAGTAAACTGTTTAAAACGACGAAAGCGTTCGAGAATCACGAGGCAAGCAAAAAGCACAAGGAAAAGATGAAATTTCTGAAGGAGACCATGTTGAAGGAGGAGAGCGAAATGACGAAGGAAGATGCGAGCGAAGGCGAGTCGCCTG
>NW_017096360.1:65067-97776 GCF_001412225.1 Nicrophorus vespilloides
GTAGAGATGGAAGGAAGCAAAAGGAAGAAGAATAAGAGGAGGAACAAGAAGGTGCTTCTGGTGAATCACGTCGAGGAGAAAGAGGAATCTGCTGTTTTCTTAGAAGAAGATGATGATAATAATGATGAAGATCAAACAGATGACAAGGACTTTAGTGTTAGCAAAGTAAAGAAAAAAGGTAAAAGACAGAAGAAGGATCAACAGCAGAAGCAGCAACAAAACGATGAGAAACAACAGATGGTTGAAGAGAAGGAGCAGGAGGCGGAAGAAGAGGAAACCATGACAAGGGGGAAGAAAAAAAAGAAGCAAAAGAGGATGAACAATGCGACGACGTCGGTGGTGCACGAAGATGGCGATGAGCTGGACATGGAGAAGGGACATAGCTGCGTCTCGTGTAAAGCGCGATTTGATTCAAAAAATAAACTGTTCGAGCACCTGAAGAGGACCGGTCACAGTGTTTTAATACAGAAGGAACAATCGGGCGGTGGTGGTGTTGTGCACGGTGGCAAAAAGAGTAAAAAGGATAAACAGCATAACATTAACAGAACGTGATTGATGATGACGACGATGATGATTTAAATTATTGTGAAATGTAAATACTAATTTCGATAACAATTAAATAAAAATTACAGCAATATTATTATTTCAATTGTGTTTGGCTTTCGAACTAATTTTTTAGTGGAATTGTAACCAATATATGATGATGATGTATTCATGTTTTCTAGATGCGCCTTTGTTCGTTGCTATCGTCTGTCGCTAAGAAAATGACGTAAGTAGGAAGAAAAGTATTTGTTACTTTCCGATAATTATTATTAAATATATGTATGTATAAAAGGATGTTAGTAAAAATATAGAAACATTAATCATTAATAGAAATAGTCGATTGAGCACGTTCGAATTTCGAGATTGAAAAAAAGGCACTGGTGGTATTAATTAATACTAATAGTAATTGTACAAATGTTTGAATGCAGGGAGAAGATTAATTATCCATCTGCGGAACGCAACAAGGTGTACATCCTGGACGTGCTGAAGAAACACTTCGACTCGTCACGACCGGGCGACGTCCTCGAGATCGCTTCCGGCACTGGGCAACACGCCGCGCACTTTGCAAAGCACTTTCAAAACTTGACCTTCCAACCGACCGAATACGAGGACGCCCTCTTCCGCAGCATCCAGGCGTACGCAGCCGACGCCTTCCCCAAGAAGAACATCAGACAACCGATCCTCGTCGACGTGTCCAACGATTGCGATGGATGGAAGTTACCGCTCAAGAGGTACGACTACATGATCAACATCAACATGATCCACATCAGTCCGATCGAATGCACGGAAGGTCTCTTCAGGAGCGCCGGGAAACTGCTGAAACCGAAGGGCGGTTTGATGGCAACGTACGGACCGTACGCAGAGGATGGCGTGATCAAGCCGGAGAGCAACGTCGACTTCGACGAGGACCTGAAACGCAGAAATCCCTCGTGGGGTCTGAGGGACATCGACGATTTGAAGAAGATTGCCAAGGAGAACGGCATCGAACTGATCGATAAATGCGATATGCCTTCGAACAATAAATGCCTCGTCTGGATGAAGCTCTGATCATCGTCATCGTTCTTGTTTGTTGTTGTTATTGTTGTTGTTGAATAAATAAATTGAAGAACGGAAGACACGAGTGCTACTTGCTTGTTCTTTGCATCTTTGTAATGTTTTAGGGGAGGCAGATGAGGGTGCGTCCGTCAGAGATCTGATCCTGAACGTGATCGCTGCTCGTCGCCTTGTCAGCGTATATCGAGATGTAGGCTGTGCAAAAGGTGAGCGCCGTCCCGACGATCGCGATCCACATGCCCAGACCGAACGAGCAGTCGGCCGGATAAAAGTGCGATACTTCCCTGCCGCAGAGCGCCTGCACCCGTCTCGAACTCCACGCCATCGGGAAGAGGAACAGCACCAGGATGTAGAACATGCCCGCCACCACCTGCGCCGATCCCGCGACCGTGAAGATGCTCTTCTTGCAGATGCTCTGGTAGCAGCAGCCGGCGACGCTGCAGAACACTGTGAACGTCATGATGGCCAGTCCTGCAAGTCGACGCACCTTCTTTTGTCATCCATAAGTATCGAAAGGAAAGGAAATTCGTACCGGTGCCGAGGAAGACGCAGGCCGCTTTCCAAGCGTCCGGGAAGACCTCCGGGTCGGTGAGGAGACCGCGCACCGCCAGCGTGTTGCAGTTGGATCCATCTCGCGACGGCTCCTTGCATCTGGAGTAGACACCGATGCTCGGATTGTACAGGCGAGTCTCGTTGCCGTAACTGATGCTCTTCGGCATTCCCACCAACCAAACGGGACTCGCGAATGCAACGAGCATCAACACCGTCGACACGAGACTCATCAGCACCCAAAGCAGGCTCCTGCCCGTCACGATGACGTACACCATCTCGATCTCGATCACCTGCAACGTACAACGTAAAACATTAATATTTATAATCGCGCAACGCAACGCAACGCAATGTCTCTGACGTCGATCCCCACGCTCAGATCATGTTCGTCCGTCTACAGTCTGAAGAAGACACGCACTCCGCGCAGTCAAAATTCGAGGGCTTCGATGGTCGACCGCGTCGGCGGCGGCGGTCCGGTCAGCAGCAACATGTTCGTCGAATCGTTCACCACCAATCTATACCATCGAGGTCTAGACGCACCGATCATCGTCCGATCGGAGATCGAGAAATCATCTTCGTCATCAAGATCGGGTCCGAAGTGGAAACAGGACCTACGACTGCCGATCGTCACATTGAACTACGAGAACGACGACGGACAAACGCTGACGACTGTTCGCTGTCGCAAGAATCGAATGGTGCACGACATGCTCGAGAGTCTTCGGATCACGTTGCAAAGTTTCAGAGGACTGAAAGAACTAAAGTCACAATATAGGAATATTTTCGAAATGAAACATCACTTCTCCTTCTTCTTCTTTTTGTCATTTTCAGATTCGAATTCTGCAATTTGCAGGATGAATTCATACCGGAGATATTGAAGATACTCGAAGATAACCCGAACATAACGAGTCTAAGTCTGCGCGGAAATACGCTTCGGAATTTCCAGCATCCTTTGCTGCACGACACCACCACCAGCACCACCAATCACCAACTGAAGTTCCTCGATCTGCAGCTCTGCGACATCGATCCTTCAGGCGCATCCGAACTTGCCGAACAATTGGCCGAGAACGAAACGCTGCTCGCCCTCAATGTCTCTGGTAACGGGGCTATCGGCGACGAAGGGATTCGAGCGTTGGCGGACGCGTTGCGCGCAAATCGAACGCTTCTCGCCCTCAACATCGCCGACAACGGGATCGGCGAAGAAGGACTCGTTTATTTCTTGCACGTCTTCAGGAGGTTCGCTCTTCGACAGGGCGAGATCGAGCGCAGGAGACGCATCAACTTTGATTATCTGCAGAAAAGAGATGCTCTGGTCTGCTCTTTATATTATCGTAATGATCAATGATTTATCATTGAATTGCATAGATCGAGGAATTTTCTGCTGGTAATGATAATGCGAGATGCTCCAGCGCTGCTTCTGGCAGCCATTCGAAAAAGTCATCCGAGTCGAGTGTGAAGAGGAAGCGCAGCGCAACGAAATCCGATCTCTGGGCTAAAAAATCCACTACCGGTAATGATTATTATGATGATGATAATGATGCGATTAAGTGACAATTCATTATTTGAGGGCACAGCGAGCAGTTCGACATCGACGAAGAGCGCGAAATTGGAGCATCTGCTTGAAAAAGAAGTGCCAAAATCCCGTCATCCGTTCGTCACCGAAAGCGTTCCAGAGAATCACGAGATCTACTGCTCCGGCAACAACACGCTGATGCACCTCAATATATCATGTGAAGAAATGCAAAAGCACGATGAAGAAACTTTTCATTTCTAATACAAGTGATTGCAGATAATTTGATCACAGAAAAGGTGCTTGAGGAATTGGCCGATACAGTAAAGTATCAAAAGTCCATGAGTCTATTACAGGCTGGAAGTAACAACAATGTCAGTATTAGCAGCAACAACAACAGCAATAAGGGCTTGAGCAGAGTGGTGATGGAAGGGAAGCTTCCCGATTGCGGAACATCTTTAAAGGAAATCAACAGTCTCATAGGTTACCATAGATCAAGTGTCGGTAGATCGTCGGCGACCATCGGCAGCGCTGGGAAACGACCTTCGAGCGCGAGGAATCTTATCTAATCTATCTCTCTCCCCCACTGTATATGATGTGTTGTTGTTGTTGATGTTTATTAACGTGCGCGTTTATTACTCGAAAACACAATCTAAATAAATTGCCTACTTACTCGTAGGTAAGTACACACACTCACTCACTCACTGACCGTTTTATTGTTTGCTGCTGTTGCTTCTCGTGTCGGCGTTGTTAAATCTCTTTAGCTTTGTTTACACCACACCCTGACGACTGGTCTGTAACGGTATGGAGGAGAAGGAGGAGGAGCAGCGGATATCCGCTTCCACGACGATTCGCATTTTATCCATTCAGCAACAGGCACGTTTCAATATCTACAAACTAAATACGGTCGTTATTAGTCAGCATCAACAATAACAATAGCAGCGGCAATTCAAAATTATTTATTACCTACTGACTGCTACTGACGTATCACAGACACACACACAGTTTTAGGTTAGGATTCTTTGATATTTAGGTTTCCAAACTAACGTGGGTGCACAGGTTGTTGCCGCTGATGCAGCAGCAAAAATTTTCCACTTTCGCTAATTGCTCATAGAATTACTCGCATTTACTCAAACTGTGTAATTTCACTTTTCTCCATATCAATCGTCAAAACAACGATACAGTTTTATTTGCTTTCTTTGGTAAACATAGTAATAGTAAAGACAAATGTCAGATTGAAGTGGAATTGATGGTATCGATAAAATGTTTTGGTTCAAGAATGAAGACGATGGCTGCTTCTGTTGCTGCGTCCAAACTGTACAAGGTGTTCGTTTACGGCACCCTCAAAAGGGGAGAACCGAATCACGAATGCTTCTCCAAATGCAAAGACGGTTACCACAAGTTTCTGTGCGAGGCGGAAACGGTGGAAAAGTACCCACTTATCATTGGTACTAGATTCAACATTCCGTTCCTTTTGCACAACCCAGGTGAGAACCATTGAACCATGTATATACTTATTAAAAAATCAATTCATATTCGTAGGGAAAGGTTTCAATGTGATGGGAGAGGTGTACGAGGTGGATGAACGCGTTCTCGCCGATCTGGATGAACTCGAAGATCATCCCAACTATTACTGTCGCAACGAATTCATGGTCAGACCTTTGCTCGCATCTGATGGAAGAAGCGGAGGATCATCGACGTCGCAGATAATAAAGATGCCAGTTTGGATCTATTTCATACACAACTTCAGGCCGGAATTGCTCGAGAGGACGACCTACCGTAGCTACAGCAATAACGGTGATCATGGGCTCAAATACGTGAGCAGGTATCTAAGAGATCCCGAATCGACGGAGAAAGCACGTCGCGACATACTCGTATAATAGAAAAACGATATTATATCTATGCATTGCAGCGAAATGTCCACCGTCGACGACCTGAACAATATCTAGACCGCCCACGTCCACGCCTCTCCCTCCAACCGGACAACGCCCACTTTTTAACAAACATATATAGAGGAGGAGACATTCAATGTTTTTGGTTTATATATATATAAAAAGAATCATGTATTTGTATCATAATAATAGTTGTTGTTGTTGCAGTAATAATCATAATATTTTTGTTGTTGTTGTTGTTAGTTACTTAATTCAGTTTCAGCCACGCAAATATAAAATTAAAATAAATTTTATATACATATTGTTGGTTTTGTATGCACACTGAAGACAAACGACCAGACAGACAGACAGACAATCGCATCCCACCCATCCACACCGAGAAATAAAATATAATCGTAAAGAAATGAACCAATGATAATACACAATTCAAAGAAACATCCACTGCCACCCCCCCAACTTTCACTCACACCATCACCATGATGATGATGTGGCCAACTTTTCTTTTTGCTAGGATCGAGAGGAGATTGGGTTTGGACGTATGATTTGAGTGTATGGAAATCAACAGCATTCATCATTATATATACACATATATATATATAATATACTTATTACGAAACAGTAATTGAAAATAAACCGAAATAATAATAGTAAAAAGGATGAAATTAATAAAAAATTGATTTTTTTTTCCGACCGCGCGCGCGCTGCACACTCGAGAGGAAGGGATCACGACGACGCGTCACTAATCAGTTACTTTTCATAATATATATGTATGACACACACGATGAGAGGAGATGTACAACACAAAAGCCGCCTCACACGCATCTACATCTGTAGATGGTCGATGTTTTTGTTGTGGTTGTCACCATTTGTTGTCCTGCTGCTGTAGATGGGTGGTGGTTGTGGTGGTGCGATGATGTGTGCGTGTGGTCTTGTTTGTGTGTGTGTGTTTGCATGCAGGACACTAGCTGTCGTTGCTGAGGGTGTTGTAGCGATTGCCAAGGCTCAGCTTTGGCCCCTGAGAATTGCCCTTCTGCTGTTCCACATATCTCAATGAATTTGATTTGCTGTGTGAGACGACCTCGAAGGAGCCCTCATTTCGAGATCTGTAAAGCAATGTTTGTTATTAATTTCACATTATTATTATTATTATTGTTAATTGTAATATCGTGAGTGATATCTGAATTGATTCTCACCTCTGTTTCTGTTCCTTGGCACCGGACAGTGTGGGGAAGTACTCCTCGTTGTGGATGTCAGGAGCGGCCTTCGACCTGAGCCGGCTCGACTGCATACTCTGCGGCTGCGACGGCTGGTTACGTTTGCTGGGCGGAACGTAGGTGCCGGAGACGACGTTGGTCGTCGGCGCGGATTCCTGCCTCCGCTCCTCCACGCGTGAATAATCTGCCTGGGTCTGCTGCTGCTGTCCCTGGGTCGTCGCCGCCGAACCCGTCGATTCGTTGCCCATCCTTTTCCATGGTCCTACCTTCTTCTCGACCTCGTTTCCTGCCTCGTCATATGTTGTTTCCTGTTGCTCATAGTTACTGTCCTGCCCTGTATTCTGATTCTCCAGCTCCGAGTTTATGGTTAGATTGCCGATCTTCAGCCCAGTGTAATCTTTCTTTTCCTCCTCAAAGTCCTTCCACTCATCCAAATCCTGTTTTCATATACAGACAACAAATAAATACATCAATATATTGACAGACGCTTGTTATCGTCATCATGTTGTTATTTGCAGACAGATGAGTGTGTGTGTATGTCTATGTGTATGTCCCTAATTGCAATATGGCGCCGCCATAATCGCATAACCTCACATTTCTGACACACTGACCCCCATCAATTTGCCAACATATAGTAACAATTGAACCTATTGTTATCGTACGAATTTAAAGATCACATCATCGTCGCCGTCGTCGTCGTCGTGGCAAGACAGAAGAATGTAAAGAGTATTTGCTGACTTACGTGTATTTCGGCGCCGGTCTCGTCGCCCTCCGTCACGACCTTCTTCACTGGTTTGTCGACCTTCTTGTTGTTGTCCTCCAATTTCTTGGCAACCTCTTCCGTCGTCGAATACTTTTTCGTCTTTGACTTCTTCCTGTCCTTCTTCGCAAAGAAATCATCTAAATCGGCCATGCTTCTTACTCACTTAAAAAATTCGACCGTTTCTATTCTTTTGTTTCTTCGGCACGGCTGCTGCTGCTGTTGTTGTTGCTATAACGACAATAACGGCACAATTAAATAAAGATTTTTAGCAACGAGTGCTGCGCGCTGCCCGTACGTATATTATCTTCTTGTACGATAAGGAGAACGGGGGGGGGGGATGATTCAGAATATGCGAAGGAACGATATGATTATGATGATGATGAAGGAGCAAGAAGAGGATGAGGAGGAGGAGGAGAAGGAGGAGGGAATGAGCGAGATGGAGAGTGCAGGCAGGGAGCACACGTACGTACGTACATGCATTTTCATCGATATTTTGTTGGTTTGTTATTAAAGATAGATGGATATTACTTACGATTGCAACACACGGTATTGTTGGTTCGACGGAAGACGGAATATGATGGTATAGGCTCTGGTATTATCGACGACCTCACCTGCTTTTTCTTCCTTCCTACGACGACGATTGGATGCCAGTAGATGGGTGGGGATACAGCCGACGGACACGATGGTGATAATGACAGGCGGCCAACTGTCAATCGTAGCCAACATAACCGATACCAACGTAAAGTAATAAATACACTGTTGTCACTGGACAGTGTAGTACGGAGGGTTGCAAATTGCAATTTGATGGCACGGTTGCATACAATATCTGTAAGTGTAATGATTACACTTATTGCATATATATGCTTCGCATTTTAAACTGGCAATCTTCGTAACTTAATTTTGGTTAATAGATAGGCAGGCAACGCGTCGTCGTCGTCATTAAGAATTCATTATTTTTTCAGTACGATTTATATATTTAAAAAAGAAAACATTGTTATACGTAAAAGTAGAAAGCGGACTTATATTAGCTGCTAACAATTGCTACTTCTTAACCATTTAACCACTGACACGTGTAAATATGATGAAAGTAACTTTATTTCTTTACTTGCAGATAAGAGTAAATAAATAATACAATTAAATAATAATTTTCATTAATTTTATATAATTTCTATTATTTTAATATTAACATAACATAACACAGCATTAGTGTATTTATATACAATAATATTAATATTTTATTTGTTCTTCATTAAGATGAGAATAGTGCAATTTATCAAAATGTTGAGCTAATCCACATACAATTTTTTTTAATGTTCTTTTGTTAAATATATAACAAAACTGCAACTAAAGACTCCAGAAGTTTAGCGGGGGAAGCAGATTTTAAAATTCTCAATTATAGTTATAAAAGTAATAGTAGAAAGTAGTCTTTTTTTTTTACTGAATCATACGAACAGGATACAATTTCTAGCGCAACTATCTACTTTCAGGAGACGAAATAATAGCGATAGTCTCCTCTTTTCAAAATCCTGGTGATGATAGGCAATGGTGATTCCTAAATCCTGGACGGCAGTAGTCATCTTCTTCCTAGAGCACGCGGGGGGCGGTGGGGGGTGGCAACAGTAGTCATCCTTCCTGGGTCCTGGAAACAAATGGCAACAGAAGTCATCCATCCTGGATCCTTGGGGTCCTCCTTGGTGCGATATTAGTAGTCCTCGTAGTCCTGGTTCCTCGGTGATAACTCTTAATCCTCCATCCTGGGTCCTGGGGATCAACTAGTAGTCGTCGAGGTCCTTCTTCTTGCGTCCTTGGTGTAATTGTAGTCTCCACATCCTACAGATCATGACGGGGTAAGTAGTAAAGGTAGTAGTTCTTCTCCATGGGTCCTCCTCACAGCATGCAGCAGCAATCTCAGCCTCCTTCTTGGTGATCAAAATAGCAACGGCAATCCTGGGTCCTGGTGGTCGTCCTCCTTCTTTGGTCCTGTGGGGGGGCGAGGTGGTCCAAATAGCAATGGTCATCTATCCTGGTTCCTGAGGGCAAGTAGCAAAAGTAGTTCTCCTCCGTAGAACCTTGGACAAGTTGTCATCTGGTAGCATGATGCAGCAATGGAAGTTCTCCGTAGATTATTGGTCAAGTAACAATGTAGTAGTCATCCTTCATTAATCCTGGGGGTGGCAACAGCAATCCTCGTCGGTCTTCTGGGTCCTGGGGATGGGAACAGGAATCCTCGTCTTTCCTCTGGGTTCTGGAGATGGGACGGAACAGCAACCCTCGTCGGTCCTCTGGGTTCTGGGGGCAAGTAGCAAAGGTATTTCTCCTCCGTAGATCCTGGTGCAAGTATTAATAGCAGCAGAAAGTAGCAGTCGTCGTCGTCGTCCTTCGTTGATTCTGGTGTTGGCAACAGCAATACTCGTCGGTCCTCTTGGTCCTGGGGGCAAGTAACAAAGGTATTTCTCCTCCGTAGATCCTCCATCAAGTATTAATAGCAGCAGAAAGTAGCAGTCGTCGTTGTCGTCCATCGTTGATTTTGGCGTTGGGAACAGCAATCCTCGTCGGTCCTCTTGGTCCTGGGGGCAAGTAGCAAAGGTATTTCTTCTCCGTAGATCCTCCATCAAGTATTAATAGCAGCAGAAAGTAGCAGTTGTCCCTCGTTGATTCTGGCGTTGGCAACAGCAATCTTCGTCGGTCCTCTGGGTCCTGGGGGCAAGTAGCAAAGGCATTTCTCCTCCGTAGATCCTGGTTCAAGTATTAATAGCAACAGAAAGTAGCAGTCGTCGTCGTCCTTCGTTAATTCTGGCGTTGGCAACAGCAATACTCGTCGGTCCTCTGGGTCCTGGGGGCAAGTAGCAAAGGTATTTCTCCTCCGTAGATCCTGGTGCAAGTATTAATAGCAGCAGAAAGTAGCAGTCGTTGTCGTCCTTCGTTGATTCTGGCGTTGGCAACAGCAATCCTGCTTCGTCCTCTGGCTTCTGCGAACAAGTTACAATCGTAGTCGGGGTTGTCGTCGTGATCTTTGTTCTGGTAGCAATCAAAGTTTGTTGTTTTCCTCGATGGTGGCTTCGTCGTCGTCGTCGGTCGTGCAATCCTCTTTGGCCCTCCACCTTCAGGTACTGAAGAACTACGATTGCTACTTGCTATCAGCAACAGTGGAGGAAGTGGTCCGATCATCACGAAATTCTCGATTCCTGGAAAAGTATCAATCATGGTCGACCCTCCACCCCCAACAATGTTCGCATCGAAATCCATCCACTGATCGATAGATCCATCCATCTGGTGATCCTGAAAATGAAATAATTAATAGTATAATGCATTTATGTAAATTTGCATGTTCTTACATTGCAGCATCTCGTGGTACAGATGCTCGTCGTCTTGTGGTACTGAAATAAATCCATTAATCCATCCTCTTCCATCCATAGGTGGGCTGGCTGATCATCATGGGCTGTCTGTTTCGTCGTCGTCATCGTCGTCGTCGTCCTGGTGTGAAACGATGCAGCTGTCAATCTCGTTATAGAAAAGTGAATTATTATGGCTCCCTACATCCACCATTCCACTTTTCTTCACGATCTTGCAGTCTGCAATCTCCACGTTTGAAATGTGCGGTTATGAATATAGATAGATTTTAAATATCATCATCTCTGAACTCCTGGAATTGCAGCGAAATGCAATTTGACATCAACAAGATCTCCATTTTGGCTAAGTTGGTTCCACTTCATTCACATCATCATCGTTTTGTTGTTGTTGTGTGTATATCTTTCATTAACAATAGAAATCGGCAATAGGCAGCAATTCATCATCCATCCGTCCGTCGTGCTGAATTCAGTCAATTACAAATAACAATTGGTATACCATATTATTTCCTCCTTCGTTCATCCCATTCGTAATTAGGTATAGCATTGCAGTGAACTCTAATATTAGTGACCATTGATTGTCTGCTGTTATCCACAAGTATTTTCGTTCTCCTTGAAATCAATACATGTTAAGTAAAATACATTAAGAGGGTATTATACAATTATCGATATATTTTCATCCATTCCAATCCAGAAAGCATCATCCTCACATCTGCTGATCCTTGAAACTTCGTTCGATCATCATCTTTAACATTTGATTTCATTGGAATCATCGGAGCATTTTAAAGCATCATCATCATTTGTTGTTAATTTGGGTCTGCATCTCACAATGAAGTAATTCAACTATAGCGAAACAGAAAAATATACTTCCATATCTGAAGCAATCGATTATCGAGAAAATACCAACGTTGTTATTAATCGATACTATGATCATCATCTTCTTTAAATTTCCTCTAGTCTGTCATGCCATGCAGGATCTCTTTCCTAAAACATCCATCAATCCAACCAATCTGCAAAACAGTCACCAGTAGTAGAGGCAGATCCCTGCCATCCGTCGTCCATCGGGTGTAGTCGAAACTCTTCACGCACGTCCGCGTCCTCCTTGAAACCAATCCAATAATATGTCATCGCCGTTGTTCTTGAAATCCATCCGAAGAAGGTTCTGCTGGGCGATCGTCCATATGATGTTGAAAGAAAGTTCCGTTGTCCTAGATTCCTCGCCCATGATGTCCTAGAAACCGATCCAAAAAAAGAAAGGTCTACCGAAGAAGCCCTGCCGCCGTCCGTCTCGTCCTGGAAATCCATCCGACGTCTCCGTAGTCCTATGTGAAGAAGTCGCAGTCATCCTGGAAATCCTTCCGATGTGGTAGTAGAAGTCTTCGTTGTCCTGGAAATCCATCCTAAGAAGAGGGTCCATGATGATCATCCATCCAAATCCAATCTATGCGAGAGGAAAGAACCGTAAAGCTGGAACCGATCCAACGATTCTTCTTGTTGACGTCGATCATGCGTATCCGAATGTGTGGATTCGTTCGAAGTGGAGGAAGTTGTTTAGTGGCGTTGGATGGTCGGTTATGGTCCTCAGTCATCGTTGTTGAAAAATCCTTCTGAAGTTAATTGTATCTTGAAATCCGCTATCCCTTTTGCTCTAGATTGAAGAGTGAGAGAATACCATGACTTCTTGCAGTTGTTTTGGAATCCCGTGTCGCAGCGAAAAGGCTCTGCTGTGCTGTTCCTTTGCAGTCGTCGTTCTCTTCATCCTCGATGATTTCGCCCCCTGGATGCGATTGCAATGGCCTGGAACTCTCATCCAATTGAAGAAAATGCTCACGGAACGTCTGCGGAGAATCCCTGCTGCTGCTCTGTCCATCGTCCTGGGTCCTAGGTCGTGTCGGAACCAGCATCTGTGAAAAGGGCGGCATCCGTCCTCGAATGGAACGTGATGATCATCTCTGCAATCCGTTCTCGTTCTCCTCCTCCTTCGAAGTCCAGTTCCGTAGTTGCAACTCGTAGACTACTTTCCCTATTGACGATCCCAATTGAATCCATCCACCTGTTGTTTGTTGTCCTGGAACCCCATCCATCTGCTGCTGCTGCTTCGGACTCCATTGTCATTGAAATCAATCCACCGAAGGCGATGGTCCTGGAACGTAGTCGTCGTCTCCTCCTGCTTCTTCTTCACCACCACCACCATAAGTTGTCATCGTCTGATGGAAATCCCCCGTCGTTCTTCTGCTGCTGCTGTAGATCAAACTAGCCGTTGCCCTGGTCACCTTCACCTCTCCCTGGTCGTCGCCATCGTCGTCGTCTTCTTCTTCTGGAACTCCACTCCGGCGTTATGGAAATGCAGATACGTTGAAACCTCGATTCCTCCAGATGTCGATCTCTTGGTCCATCAGTTTTATAACGACGAATGAAACGTCATTTCTTCTGCGGCGTTTGATCACACGCCAGTGTGGTATCAAATAGAAGAATTGGAGAACATCTATCTTCTTATGCGGGGTGACTGCATAACCCGAAATGATTCCTAAACATGAATCCTCTCGCTCTCTCTCAACAAACACATATCTAAAAGTATAATACAATTCAGTAAGAGTTTAACATTTGTTTTTTCCAAATTAATAAAGTTACCTGAATTGAAAGCATCCCCAAACTGTACACGAAGAATCTTCTTGCAAAATCGATAGATCGAACCCTAACGAATTGAACACAAATCCTGAACATATCCACCCTCTCTCAAGTCCATTGGAATATAGAAAATTAAACGACAAGAGGAAGAGAAGAACCGCCACTGACCACTTCACCAACAACAAAAACAAACTGAACACACACACACAGCACCCACCCACACAATTTACAACTAACAACAAACTAACCTTTTACACTTTCGACAAATTCGAATATTTTAAAAACTCTTTTCTCGCAAATCATTCGTTTCATTACAAAAGATATAATTAGATTTCGAACAGATTAAGTTGAAACAGGAAAACGAAAACTGCGCATCACTCACAAACTTACTTGGATGTTGTTTTACATCATCAGATGATCATAAAAGCGAAATTGTACCTGAATAATATATTATTAATTCATATTCTCGTCCAACTCGAGCTTATTGTTGTTGGCTAGTTAGAGATAGCTACTCAAATTTCCAACATCAGTGGATAGATGGAGCCACAACTTTTTCATTGATATGCTCTAGAATTACAGGGATTAAGATAGCTGCGAGGTGGCTGTTCTTACTGTGTATGCTTCGCTTCTTCATTACTATCATCATCTTCATCAAGTGTGCATAATAGCGCAGTGCCGCCGATACCGCCTTTACTGGTGTGACGGGGTAACGATCGTTCGTAGATGCATTGGCAAGGTTGTCGTGAATAAATTTGACCATTTCTCTTGAGTGATGCACGAGGATCGAGTGCACATACACAATTTTGAGGATGCTCCGACTACTGGCTTTCGTTCGTCTTCATAGTGCGGCGTTCGCTTAGTTTTCAAGTAAAAGCTAAAAAGTAAATGTGAATGTTTGTCCCATATTTCTTCAATCTTTCTTTTTGATCCGTTGTGAATCAGACGGAACTTCTGTAATATAATATTCGATTCGTTTTCGATAACGCCTATGATTTTCAATCAGTATTTGACGAGATTAATCTCTGTGGCTTCTAAACAATCCAAACAGACTCCACTCGACAATAGCAATATTGGACTATTGGATCCCCAAAAAAATGTACGTCATTATTAGTCAGAAAAGAATGTTACCTTGCAGCAGCAGCAGCAGCAACTTGATAAAGGCATAATAAAGTGAACATGAAAGGCAGCATCAGCTGTACATCATCATTCATATTTGTTTGATCTGACTAGATGATCTTGCGAATTGATTTAGCGTGACTGACTGCTGCTGATCGATCTCTTCTCTCTTTCCTCTCGACAGACTCTGAACTGAAAATATAGTTAGCTATGGAACAAGTGATTTCTTCGTCACCTTGACAACGCTCCATATTATTATTTTCGCGCATTGCTTTTATTTTATAATGGAAGAGTTGAAATTCCATTCATATTTATCGTTCGATCTACTATGTGTATCAGAGGAGAAAAGCAACTTCGGACATCATCCTAATCAGTTGCTGGATGCAGAAACTGCGCAGTGCACTCTTCTCTCCAAGACATATCTAAAAACTACTTAATGCTCTTCTGCTACTTTGTTTTACGTACGAAGAAGGACAGCGCAGACGTTGTATGATGGTTGTGGTTGTTTGGTGATGATTAGGCATAATACTGTATAGATTATATCTACTAATAATGTGTAGCTAACACACCAAAGACAATCATGCTTCGAGCGCTGTAAAAAAGCTATGAGTGAACCTAAATCTTATATGAGAGCGATACCTTTTCCAGAAGATGCGCTTAAACTTCTTGCAGAGTTTCGGAAAGAATAAAGAACGACTATGATAGAGCTAGTTAGTTTTTGGTATGGTGTGGCTGTGGTAGGGCGTGTACGCAATTTCCCCCACGTGAACCATCCACATCCATCCATCCACAACTCGTGACTTGCTTTTTTATATATTCTGGATATGTTTTAATATGTATATATGATCCGTGCAACTTTTGGTTTGCACCAGCAACAGCAGCAGTTATCTAGAAAATAGTTTAAATGTGCTGCAAGAGAAAATACCAATTGCAAACAGTGCATGTTGTATATAAACGGTGGTGATGATGATAGAGACATAACCGCACACTTCCTCCTATCAATTTATTTAGTCGTGTATGGGACCACGCACCGAGTAATCGTCACACCACTACTAGCTAGAATGCATTACTTATAATGGCCGTGTGTGTTTGAGTGCTTGCCTGAGAGATCTGCACGCGTGCACCGACTGATCAATGGAAGACATGCACTTCTTCAAGAAAGACCTAATTGTCTGGACAACTTCTCGCCTGCAAAAACATATGCATATTCCATTGACACATAAAACATGTGTGGGGATATTTCCACCACAGCGAATGCAAATATTATTACACAATAATTTAAAGTTTACAAAATAAAACCATGCAATTTCAAATCGCTACAACAAACTTGCCAAAGACTAGCGTGATATTCATTGCTCGTTTAGGAGAAGGGGCCCACCACTGGCATGAGACATAATTTGCTTGCTTGCTTGCTTTCTGGATTGCTCTCGAGAGAGAAGAGATAGATATTGTTGTTGCTGTTGTGCGTGAATGCGCGCGTAATTGGAGAGAAATCTATCCTGGAAAATAAAAGAAAACAAATACGCACACATTTTGCGCGCTGCACGCGATCGCTGCAGCCACAAACAACTTTCCCAATTCGCTTCAACAATGTATAAATAAAATAACAATTAAAGAGACAGACCTTACTGATCACAACAACCTATATCCAAAAGGAGCGTGCCCTCCCAAGTCTTTGTGTCTTGATCGATTGATTCTTATGCGCTCTTATTCAATTTGCGTGTGGGTGGGGAGGAGGAGGAAGTACTTGTTCGTTTCTTTTTCAATTTCATAGCGTTAACTCGACATCGGGCAGGGCAGTAGGTGCGTGACGACAACAGCAGCAGCTGGAAGCCACCCTAGGGATAAAGAAACACACAAATCCTGTTTAATCCCACACACCCGGCGTAGAACCAAATGAACGAAATCATATGGCCGCCGGTCATCAAATACCATCAAATAAATACAATTACAGTAATGCACAATCAATAAGTGATCAGAAGTATAAATGGCCAATATACAGATACCGATCACTTATTAAATGCGATACTTATTAAATATTGAAAATAAGGTTCATCATTACCATATATCATCATTATGACTCTCTCTCTCTTTCTATCTCTTCTCATTATTTTACCCCTAAACCAAGACCATTGCATCCTAAGCAGTCTGTCAGCCAGTCAACAGCATCAGCCTCCGAACGCATATACCATGATTGTGTGTGTGTGTGTACGCCTCACGTTTTTGTTGCATCTCCACCTTTTACTTGAAATGGGACCAGAGGAAGAAATCCAGCCGAATGCTCTCTCCTCATCATCAATCATGTAAAGTCAAATGAATTAATAACCAGGTAAACAAGACACGATTAGTATGTATACAAAATAAAGAAAGATTTTAAAAATTTAATCACGTTTTTTATTTTATCTTTTTTCTTTTATATACTAAAATATATATATATTTATATTTACACTTCCTATATAAAAATATTCTTTTCAAAAATTACTGATGAATGAAAAAATTAATTACAATTACCAAATATAGAAAACAGTGCTTCAGAAAAATGGACGATTGTAATTCTTTTCTAAGTGCACAATGTCAAGATGCAAAACTCACGTGTGGACTAACTCTAGACCTCACTATTATACATCAACGCAAAATCAGTTTCTGAAATGTTTATATCAATGTTAAAATCATGGTGGAAGCCATTGAATGATAACTTCAGTACAAACACTCATGATCACCGTTTTGAATTAAAATCGTCCTTTACTCTGTTGCATGCTTATATGAATGAGTAAGTAGAAAAAAATTAAAAAAAAATGATACAATCGCTTTTGATTTACAAACCAGTCTTAACACGCAGGTATTTCCCACCCTCTTGTCCTCATCAGACCCCGCCAAGAAGCAGTGCGTGACGACCCTACGTGGAATTTCTCTGGACTGGAAGAAAAAATTCTACATAATATCACAGCTCTCGGAAAAATGATACACAATTCATAAATGTTTATAATATAAATATCACAGATAGTCGATAATTTTCAGGAATCACATCTCTTTCAGTTTAGAAATTGTGTATCCGATGCATCGAACAGAAACGTCTTCTCCTCTTGGTTTGTCACTGCTGCGCGAAACGCGGTACGCATTTGACCTTCTTCAGCTGGTTCATGAAGTTGTCTAAACTCGAGAGTTCCTCGCTGTCCTTGTATACAAGAACGGACGCGGGCAAAGGTGGTTGCATGGGCGGTGGAGTCGTCGGCGGTTGCGGCACACAACTATCAGTTGTCGGCGACAATTGATTGGAGGCGCTGGCTATCAACATGTCCAGCGCCATCTCTGAGCGTTTGTTGTACCAGCGCATCTGACGCTCGCGTCGCTTCTCGGAAAGCGTCACCTCGGCCACAGCAAGGGCGTTGGCCAGAACGGCGTGGATATATAAATTGCAATCGCCATTGCTCCTGTTCACCCTCTTCTTGCTCTTTACCTTGCTGATCCATTTCGTCAATTCGCCGGTCCTCATCGAGTTGATTCTTTCTTGCGCCACGACACCCATATTTATTTTTTTTTTATATCTCTCTCGCTCTCCCTCCGTCTCTCCTTGCCCTTCGTACTTTGTGTAATAAAAAGAGAATTGCAAACACACCTGCTTATTATCACAATGACCCAGCAAATGGATAATTCGCGTTTGTCTCCCCCGTCACTGCTGTCGTCCGTGCTCTCCTCTGCAACAATCGTCCTCCTCTTCTTCCCCTGCTCCTTGCACAAACGCACACAACGTCGCTGCCGAATCGAATGAAGATGATGCGGACCGTACCCCGCTATTTATACCAAGCGTCGCCAGAGGAAACGTATTCCTACGCACATAGCTCGAAAAGCAGTACCAACAATTCCATCAATAAATCGTACATTTATTCAACAATCTCACTCGAAATAATATCAAACTATTAGTAAACAAATAAAAGATGATAATCCCAATTAGAAATTGTTTGAAAATTAACGAATTCTATAATTTTGAGACCGATATTTCTTTATTGATCCGGCGTTGTCATGGCGCACATGGACCTAACGACGTAACGGGAATTCTACAAAACAAATAATATAGAAGGCTGACGCACGAAAACAAAAAAAAAACAAACAAACGAAGCATTCATGGAACAAAAATAACAAATCATAATATTACTACGCATTACTCATTTGCATGTTATTCATTTTATATAAAATGTGAAATCATTGGAATTAATCTCGGAAGTTATTGTGCATTGAGTAACAAATGCACTTGCAATTACATGGGGTTAACAACATGCAGCTAATTAAATATATTTTTTAAAATTAATTTCATTTCATGCTGCATATAAATGCAAAGCGGCGAAGGCTTTGGACGAATCGATATGGATGGGAAATCCTAAAAAGAAAACAAAGATGGCTGTGGCGTGGGATAAAACAAGAGACAAGAGCATTCTTGAAGAAATAAAAATAAAACACAGAGCAGAAAGACAGACCTATGGTCAATAGCCCTTTGTATCAAATGAAATTATATATATTTATTTTAAAATAACACACTCTATGTACAGAAATAAATTATTTGTGAATTATTCTATTAAGGGCAGAAAGACCTATATGCTCGGTAGCCCTTTACAACAGATCGATTTGTTTTTATTTTCTTCTTATTACATTATTTTGTTGAGTTTGACTTGAGTATGTTATTAATATTATCATTATATTGACAAATGAGAGAGAAACAACGTTAAAATATTATGGCAGACATAATAATAATAATAATGTGTGGCAAAAGTAGATAATCGAGCGAACGAACGTCCACTGTATGCAACCCAATATACACCTTATTGAATGTTGTGCAACATAAGCGACAATTACTTTGTTTAATCAAATTTGAGAAATCATAACATAATTGTTTTCGTTAATGAAATAAATTTTTATGTGTATAGAATTTAAACAAGAGACTAGTAGCTTCGACAAATCTATTCGTCAAAATATTTATGTACAAGTAACAAAATCAACAACAATAACTATATACTTTTCCAAAAAAAAATCTCCTTGCACTTAGGCTGCGCTTTGCTGCATGATGAGTTTCTAAAATAGAATAGAAATGGTAAGATATGGGGTATTATCTTGGGCAATACAAGAGGGAGAGTAGCAGATGTTTTCTTAACAAACAAAAGAAAAGAAAAGAATAGGGGGCATCCGGATACCTACTTTTAGGGGATCGAGGGCGTTTGTGAACTGCAGGCCGACGCTTCTCAGAAGGACGACTGGTGTGAATTCGGTGTTGTACAATTTCTGCAGACCGTCGACCGCTAGCATTGTCGGTACGTTGTGTCTCTGTCGCTCGCATTCGTAATGCTTCAGGTCATCGAGATCACCTAGAAAAAAAGAAGAAATCTCAGAGATTTAGATTCATAAATTGTGGATGATGATGGAAAAGAAAGTACCTAGTGTCTTCCCGTTGTAGACGGATTCGCCGAGGAGGCGGCTCAGGCATGCCGCATCGCCGAATCCCAGATTGACCCCTTGACCGGCAAGCGGATGGACACGATGGGCGGCATCTCTGGAAATGGTTTAGATGATGTTCATGATAATGATTGAGAAATGGAGAGTACGAACCCCACGAGTGCAACCCCATCTTTCACGTAATTGATGGCGTGTCCAAAACCAAGAGGAAATGCGGCCCTGCTGCCATCCTCCAAGGAGGCGACGTGAGGTGGTAGCTGACGGACGGCGTTCGAACGACCGATCAGCGACTGCATGAAACCATCGAAGGCCTTGGTGACTTCATCCACGAAGCCGGCCGTTGTATGGACCTTCCACTGTAAACGACGATGACACGAACGTTTATATATACTGCACTGATTATTATATTCAATGATTACGAGAGCACCGTTGACGGCATCCACGAACTGATCGTTCGGCAATCCCAGAAGATGCTTGGCCTCATCTGGAGACGTCGACCAGACGAGGGAGCTTAGATTATCGGCGAGCTGCGAAGCGAATAATACAATTATATAGAGATGAATGCATAGTATCAGTTGGAGAAGAGTCTTACGGGAAGCAAAGCTATCGGACCTTTGGGCAGGAACCTCTGCCAGGCGACGATGTTGTCATTGGCCTTGTGAAATAATAAATAATCAAGATGATGATGATACGAATCGATAGTGTTCTATATATACCTCGGAGAGATGAAGCGTGGCGACGACACCCATCTGATCGTAATTCCACGACATATTTTGCACGTCCATCGCCTTCCTGACCTGAGAGTTGGCCCCGTCGCATCCCAGCTGAAAAACGAGAGAATCATCAGAAACGATAATATATATTTACACGTTAATCGGAAAAAAAAAGAGGACGCGAGCGAGTTTTACGCATTTGTAAACATACACTCACGCTCACTCACTCTGCACGAGTGTGTTATTCCTTTTAAAAATAGAAAGGAACCCCTTCCTTCCTTCCATTCTTCCTCATTTCATTGCTTCTCAGTCCTGCTCTAGGCGCGAACATTTACAGTTCTTCTTCATCTTCTTCTTTTAAGAAATTCTAAAGTGCAAAATGAAGATGCAGAAGCAACGCGCGGCTGCTGCAGCTGCAGCACCTACCGCAGGCGCCGACACGGAAAACAAGATGAAATGGATGGACGATGAGGAGGAAGAGGAGGCAAGACAGGACTGGGAGAGCATCTCCAGCGAGAGCGAGAATTGCGGCTCCGATTGCGAGATGCGGATGACGTCGAAGCAACCGAGAGAGATCTCCGATGCGGACAGAATCAGGCAGCAGGTGATGATGATGATGTTTATGTTCATTTCGTTCTCTATTTTCTTCATCCACCAAAATATACGCGCTTGAAATAACGTGTATGTGTGCGTGTGTTTTTTGTTGATAGTTGCTGAGCGGGAACGAGGACTTGCAGCGGATGGTCAGGCAGGAGAACATCGCCGCAATCTTGGGACATCCCAACGGTCCGACCACCGGACTGCTGATCGCCGCCCATCTGGGAAAACCCAAGGTGCTGAAGGATCTGCTGACAATTTCGAGGGACAACATATCAATAACCGATGCATCCGGATGGTTAGTTTTCTATAAATAAATGCATGGTTTAACTTATTTGTTTGATCGGTTGAGCAGGGGTCTGCTGCATTTGGCGGCGAGCGGCGGCAACGTCGAATGCGTCAAGATGCTCCTGGAAGTCGGCCTGAACGTGGACCAGTGGGATCGTGCGCAGCGGGTCACGCCGTTACATTGCGCTGCGAGCGGTGGCAACGTGCAGTGCCTCAAGTACCTGGTGAAGTGCGGCGCAGACATCGACGTGGGCATCGAACGCAGAAGCGCTCTCAGATGTGCGGTGGAGAGCAGCGAGGTGTTATGCGTTAAGGAGCTTCTGGAGCTGGGTGCAAATCCCAACACGCTGCAGGTGTACTCGGAGACGCCGCTGCATGTGGCCGCCTCCCTCGGCTCTTCGGCAATCATCAAGTTGCTTATAAAGCACGGCGCCGGCATCAACGTTCAGTGCGGCCAGGACAGATCGACGGCCCTGCATTTAGCAGCCGAAGATGGAAACGTCGAATCCGTTCGAATGCTGCTCGAGGCAGGCGCAAATGTTGGCGCACTGAACAACAAGAAGCAGACTCCACTGCACATCGCCTCCCTCTGTCAGGCACCAGAGTGTCTTGAGTTGCTGCTAAGGAGCGGCGCTCATCCCAATCAGCGGGATGTGAACGGTCGTACCGCTTTGCACTGTTCCATAGTGAAGATGAGCAGATCGTGCGAATGCGTCAAACATCTGATAGGTGCTGGCGTCAACGTGAACGAACCGGACGCCTTCGGTTACACCGCTCTCCATTTGGCCGCCCTCAACGAGTACACCAACTGCATTCTGCTACTGATCAACAACGGGGGCGACGTCACGGCTCGCACCAACGGCGGCATCTCCGTGCTCACTTTCATCACGAGGCGAACACCGGAGGTTATCCCCAGGTATTTCGGCAAGTTCGATCAGGCCATCAAGCTGACCGAACACGAAATCGGTGACGTCGACTGCGAGCTCAAGCTGGACTTTACGATCCTCGTTCCGACGACCGTGCACGGCGAAACAGGTCTTCTGCTCAACTTCATCGAGGTCGGACATCGAGAGATCTTAAAGCATCCACTCTGCGAGACGTTTCTCTTCCTCAAGTGGCGACGGATTCGAAAATTCTTCCTCATCAGTCTGTTCTATCATGCGCTCTACGTCAGCCTGTACTCTGCCTACACGATGGGCGTCTTCCTCAAGGACTGCAAACCGATGCGCTCGACTTTCAGCAACAGCTGTCTGATGGAGAGCTGGTGCATCGCCGTCGGCTATACGTTGCTCGCGCTCAACGTGCTGATCCTGCTCAAGGAGATCTTCCAGTTCGCACACTCCTGGCACACGTACATCATACAGTGGGAGAACTGGCTCCAATGGTTGACCACGATTTCGGTTTTCTGCTGCGTATCACCGATTGACGGCAACATCAAGATGATGTACTCCGTTCAGCATCACGTCGCCGCCGTCGGCATATTCTTGGCCTGGCTCGAACTGATGATGATCGTAGGCAGATTCCCGATATTCGGCCTCTACATCCAAATGTTCACCACCGTCGCTGTCAACTTCACCAAGTTTCTGCTCGCCTATCTCTGCCTTCTGGTCGCCTTCGGCCTCAGTTTCGGCGTCCTCTTCGCCGGCTATCCGAGCTTCAAGAACGTCTTCGTCGGTCTTCTGAAGATCATCATCATGATGTCGGGGGAGCTCGAGTTCGAGGACATGTTCGACGAGTCAGATAAACCGATCGCCTATCCGGTCACGACGCACATCATGTTCCTCGCCTTCGTCATCCTCGTCACGGTCATCCTGACCAACCTGATGGTCGGTTTGGCCGTCAGCGATATACAGGGACTGCAGCAGAGCGCCGGCCTCGATCGTCTCGTGAGACAGGCCGAACTCGTTGCCCATCTCGAAAGCATGCTCTTTTCGCGTCTACTCAAATGGGTACCACGCAGCTTTCTCACCCTGCTCTACAAACAGGCTCTACTCCTCAAGTCGCACCGGGACTCGGCCCTCTACATACGACCGAACGATCCGCGCGAGGCCAAAATCCCGCAGGATCTCATCAACAGCATCTACAATCTGGTCGTAGAGCGGAAGGTGCGCAAGCAAAAGAAACGCGACCTCTACCTGCGAGAGGACTCGACAAAAAAGAATTCTATGAACTACATGTCCGATTACAAAGAGTGTTGAACGGTGCACGATCATAATTAGGCAACACCCGATGTACAAACATTGATACGTACCAATAAATTGCAGGTGTAATTATTTCCGTTGTCCATCACAACAGAATTAACGTTGCTCTCGTGTCCCTTCAGTTTGTACCCTTTGATCTTGGCCTCGTTCAGTATCTTCACATTGTTGAGCGTCTTTGCTTCCCTGTTCACCGCATCCAAGATCAAATCATTCTCCACAATGTATGCGACTGGATCAATCAGATTATCATGGCTGAAGGTGATCATGGCATTGGACAGACCATCCCAAACCTGCATCTTCCTGACCGTGCCATATCTGCCATCTTCTATAGCATTCCATACACCGAGACTGCTGAAGAAATTGCGAGTGTTTGGGTTCAGGGCGACAACACGATTGCTGTATTTGCCCTCCTGCAGTGTCCAGCTGAACTCCTTTGCACCCTCCAACAGAAGGATCCTCTTACTTGACAGCCTACTATTTTTACCTGTAAACAATGCGATACGATGTGATGGATTGCAGACAAGAAACATATGGAAACTCACCCAGAGCGGTGGCCAAAGATGTTCCGACCATTCCACCGCCTGCTATGATTATATCGAAGTGATTATCGCCTGCATTGCTGTAGTTGCGTACAGATATTATCCTCCTCTGAAGGAATCGAACCACAGCCCTTTCGCTTCTCCACATTGCACCGCTCATAATTTTGATTGCACTTGACGACAACTATCGTTGTTTTTGTTTATTTTATTTGTTGATAACCCAAAGAAAATAAGAAATAAACAAATTTAAGGTTAATCTCGATTGCAATTCAAAAATCCACGTTCGCCAACATTCAATAATTAAACCTTAAACTCGTATCGTTTTCATATGTTGGTCAAACTAGTTTTTAAATAAACTACGGTGCTACCGAAACAAACACGTTAGCACGTCCGCCGTGGTCTACGGTGCTACTACAACCATCAATTCTTATAGAATATCCACAATAAATAAGTAAATGAACGGATTGAATAAATTTAATGTAGTTCACTGTTGCAATTTACATCATTTATATCGATTTTTTTCAAAGAAGGCGCACATTTCTACATTCTCTCATACGGACAATATGATAATTTAGTTAGTTAAGAGTTAACTCTTTCAATAAATAAAATGAAAGCAATTATATAATAATAAAGCAATTAAGAAACTAATTTGTACTTCTCATAGTTTTGTTTTTGTTTTTAATCACAAAATTAATCATTTTTTTCATAACAAAACAATTAAACAGCAATCAAAAAAATGATATATATATATATATGTACAAACGTTTTAAATGCTACACAAAAAGGTGAAATATATAACCAAGAAATGAATGAATAAATGAATGAATGGAAGTGTTCTCGTTTGATCTCTCTTTCTCCTTCACTCTTCATCTAACTGCATTCATTCGACGTGTTTTGCGGCGGGTCGGTCTCTTCTCTTTTTCTTCTTCTACATCCTTAATTAATGATAAACACTTACACATCATCAAAACCTATATATAAATATATATAAACCTTACATTGTTCTTTAGACTATATAAAATAATTTTACATTTATATCACACTGTTAATATGTAGGAGGAGGAGGATATGATATTATATGTCTCAGGAGATATGTCATCATCTGCGAGTGTGTGTGTGTGTATGTGTCTGTGTGAATCCCCGCCCGCCCTTACCACATCATTCCCGCAAAAACAGTTGACGATATGCACAATCATCATCATCACTAGCGCATAATATACAAATGATTCTCGTACAATAATAATAATAATAAAAACTTAAAAATATCATCAATATATATAATAACTATAACAAACTTAATATTTAATTATTATCACATAACGTTTTGATATATATATATATACTTAATTTTTTTTCATCTTTCATTAAAATTTCCTATCGTTAAGTCTGCTCCCTCAAAGTATCGTTTTTGTTCGCAACAACAAAATAATGTCCAACTCGTCTCTTCTCTCTCCCTCTCTCTCTCTCAAATACATATTCATATATATATATATATATTTCTTGTCCTAACTATTACTAGTAGTAGTATAATAAAAATTGTTTTAAATCAGTCTTCAGGGTATGTGTGTGTATGTTGTTGTTGTTGTTGTTTCTGGTGGTGGTGGTGGTTGCGATAACGACGGTGTTGCAGACGTCGTCCTCGACCCCTGTATAACCTAGGCAACAAATGCAATCGTCGCTAACTCTCCGTGTCCGTTGTTTCCATGACTTCCGATTTATCATCTTCGAAATGCGACTGCTTGCTTGGATCGTTGAGGAATACCCTTTTGGCCAACAGCTGGAACAAACAAATGGAAACATGGAATGTAGTAACATTTTGCACACTTTTACACACTCTTCGTAAATTATGTCCGCTGTTACCTTAAGGCTGTCGAGACACTGGTCGCCGTCCGCGGTGTTGATTTCGGTGAGCAGACTGTTGGATCGTTCTAGCTCCGCGTACAATCCGAACGGAATTTTGGCCAAACATTCAAGCTTCATGATGTGCATCTTGGAGCGGAGATGCTTCGCCAAATGACCGTGGATGCGGAAAGCGATGTTGCAGTCGGCGCACTTGAACGGTCGCGGCTCAGACGATGACGTCGCCGGCGAAGAGGACAGCTGCAATGGAACAAAAAAAAAGTACACATAAGTAAAAAAAAAATCAATGACGCAAAATATTGTTGTTGTTGTTACCTTGTTGCAGTGCATTGCGCTCCTCTCGTGCTTCTGCAGGTGCCCCTTCGTGCGGAAGCTCACCGAACAGGTTTCGCATCTGTACGGCCTCTCCAGATAGTGAATGTTCATGTGTAATCGAAGTTGCGACGGTTTGCTGAAATTCTTCGAGCAAATGGTGCAACTCTTGTTCTCTTCGGAACTTTTCACCAGATCCGAGTTTGCGAGGAATGCTTTATCGTCGGAGGTGCCGCCACCGCTAACGCCAGTATTGGAACTGCAGGAGGCGACGGCGCTTCCGCAGGGCGTGCTGCAAGCACCACCTAGTGTCGACGTCGTGCTCGGACCGCAGCCGCCTCCTCCTACTCCTCCACCGCCGTTCGCATTTTGCTCGTTCTGTGTGGCCAACTTTAGAAATTCGGAGGCGACGTTCTTCGCCATCGAGTTCTTCTCGAGTTTCTCCTGCTTCGTCGCCACATCGGCGAGAGTCTCCATGGCACTGTTGTCGTAATACATCTTTCTGGTGGCCACCGATACGGCGTTCTCCACTGCAAACGAAAATAAAAAGACACGCATTAATTAAGAAGACAAACATGAGCAGGAAGAAGCAATTCTACCTTGCGCCGCGTTTATGATGGGCGGACGATCTTGGCAATAGTAGTTGACTCGATGCTCCATCAGCAGACCATTATTCCTGAACACTGGTGTCGTTTGCTGCTGATGCTGCTGCTGCTCCAAAATGTGCTGATTGCCTACCAGCTGCATGGGTTGTTGGTGCTGCTGCTGCTGCTGTTGATGGTGTTGGTGATGCGTGGGTGTAAGAGGCGTTGGCGTCCGAGCTGGACGTTCCTTGCTTTGGTGATTCAAAGTTGGATATGCGCCGTTCTGCCTCCTCGACAGATCTATTACGACCACCTCCTCCTCCTCCTCATCCTCATCCTTCTTTTCCACGCTCTCGTTGACATTCTTGTGCAGCTTGTAGGCGGCGACCGCATGAGGCGACGGTGGTTCCCGTTTTCTTTTCCTGTCCTTCTCGTCCACCATCTCCTCGTCTTGCAGCATCAACGACTTTCCTCCTGCGCGGAAGACGGGCGACGTCGGTTGCTGCGGGCTGTACCTCTTGATCACGTTAAAGTTGGTGATGTTCTTTGGCTGCTTCTCCGGACTCCTCCTCGGCTCTTCCTCCACCTCAAATCGCTGCGGAGATCCGTCACGTAGCGGAGGCATCGGTGGCAGCACCGGCGGTTCGATGGACATCGCCGTCCCCGCCGACAAAGACGTCGTCGTATTGTAAGGATAGGTGAGCGGCCTGTTCGGATTCGATTTGCCCAGATATTGAGTGTATTCGGGTTCTTCATCGCAACCGGTGCTGCTTAGGAGCGCGCTTGAGGAGGTAGTACATGTGGCGGCGGTGGTGGTGGTTGTAGTGTAAATGTTCGCCGTTGTGATCGTCGAGTTGATGATGCCCAATGTACGATTGCTCCTCTGCTGGTCCAGGATCACGTTCTTTGCGAAGTTCGTCTTCGACACGTGCACCAGCTGATCGGCATTCATGAAATGATCCGAATGTGCATTGTTGTGGTTGTAGTGACTCGGAGAAGACGAGTTTGGAGACTTCTGCGAAAGCGACAGCAACCCGTAAGCGGCCTCGTGTTCCTCCTGTCTGGTCGACGATTCATCTGGATTGATGGAAATTAAAATCATTGTCAAATGTGGTGGAATGTTGTAATGTGGACTACTACTAACCGCTACTGTCCATTCCGCTGTCGTCCGTATCCGAATCGGAGGACGGTTGATATCCGGCGTGCAGGGCGGCCGCTGCCGCCGCACCTGGGGAACTGGAGCTGGCCGCGTAGTTCTTGGTGTGCGCTTTGCTCTTCATGTGTTTGGTCAGATTCCCCTTGGTTTTGAAGCTGTGAAACGCAGAAATAGGCTCACTACTACCTGCGACCGCATCACTCAAAGACATTGGAAGTCCTGCATACCTGAAATTGCAGTGCCTGCAAGTATACGGCCTGTCATTAGAATGGGTCCTGATGTGTTTCTTAAGCATGGACGGCTTCTTGCAACGAATCCCGCACTGATCGCAAACGTATCGACCTCGACCTGAACAACCAACAACAAACAAATCCCAAATTATTATGTTTTCATTGATATGCGAATTGATTTAGTAAACTATCCGTACCTCTACCTCTGATGTACGTGTAATCCTCGTTGGACTCGTAGCCTCCGAATATCGAGTTTGATTTTCCGTTTTCGTCCTCCTTGTCGCCACTGTTTTCGCTGACGCTGAACTGCAAGAAAATAAAACGTTTGTACGTTCATATAATTGTTACAACCTAATGCATGTATGTATGTATGTATGTAAATTACCTTATAACTGGAGTGAACTATGTAATCGGCGATATCCTTTCCTGCTGTCGTGTACTTCTGATTATGTTGCCTCGAATCGTACGCCGTCGAGTACATCTTGTCAGCTTTGTTGTCCTGCTGCCGCCACTCAGAGTACATGCTCAACTTCTTAAAGTGTGGCACGTAAAAAGGTTGCGTCTTGTTGAGTGTACAGTAGACCGGTTTCGTGGAACTCTTCAGGCCCAAATAGCTGAAGTAGTTGCCGTGCAAAAAGTGCTCGTTGTACTTTTTGGCGCCGCGCGGCGTGTCCGGACTGATGAGGATCTGATTGAACATCGTCGGGGTGAGACCGTGATGCTGCTTCAGTGCGCTCATACTCGGCTTCAGCGCCAGACTGTTGGGCCGTGCAAACTTTTTCTTCTCCGGCGAAGAAGAAGACGGCTGTAGCTTCATCAGTGGCGACATCTTCTGTTGCTGCTGCTGCTGCTTTGGCGGCGGCAACGGCGGTGACGGAGGCGACGTGTCCGTCGTGATCGTTATGATCGGAGGTAGAGGAGGAGGTTTCTCCAATTTGACCGGCGGTTCGGCGACGACAGGTCCAGGCATTCCGGGCACGTATCGCACCACCTTTCCGTTCACCAAAAGATTCAACGGATTTAGGATGTTTCCGTTATGTTGTTGTTGTTGCTGCTGCTGCTGCATCTGCTGTGGTGAAGCAATGATTTCCTTCCTGATAGCGATCCTTCCCAAAAGCGTCGACGTCGTAGTCTGAGGCGATTCGCAAATGGTCAGCAGATGATTCGGCGTGGGCGTCGTGATAATTGGTCTGGACGAAGACGAGAGCGGTATCGAGAGGTTCAGCTGACGCAGATTGGGCGCCAACAGCTTCACCGCGTTTTGACTAAAATCGAGAATATTAGGATACTTGGTGGCAGCACCGTTCGACAAGTCTCTAACGATTATGCGGTCCGGAGGATCTTTGTCGACTCTCTGATGATGATGATGCTCGACCGCTGTCACGCACTCGGCCGACGACGACGAATCTATTCTCTCCGCCGACGTCGCCTCCTGCTGATGCTGCTCATTCTGCTGCTGTTGATGGTGTTGCTTTACGTACCCGCCGACTACAACTTTGTTCTGCATGACCGTCCCTCCCGATTGCAATGTCGATTTGACGACGCGGTTCTCGCTCATCTTGTAATCCGGATAGTCGCCCTCTTCGCCACGTTCTTTTCCGTCGATCTTAAAGCTCTTCGTCTCGCCGGACGTCTGCGTAATTTTCACCTCACCGCCGAACATCTTCACCGGCGGCCGCTTCGTTCTGCTGTCGTACGAGAACGAGGAATAACGGATCGTTTCGATGCCCTCCTCGAAGGAGAACGATTTGCTCTTGTCGCTCTCCACCAGCCTCGTCTTGCCCAGAAACGGTCCGGGCGATTTCAGTGGAAAGACGGCAGGTATATTATCGAAAGCATTCTTGTTTTGAGTCAGTATGGAGGCGACGTTCACCGAACTGCTCCTGCTGTATCTCGGACCGCTTTTGATGATGCCCTTGCAGTTGCGCATCTTGTGCAGCTCGAGCTCCGTCACCGTCTGAAAGATCATCTTGCAGTGCGGACAACGCATGTTCGTGTCCGCGTACAGATTCTTCAGAAGCAGCTCCTTGATGAGACTCTTCTGCGTCGACGGCTCTGAAACCTCGCTCAGACATCTCTTGCGACTCTTGGTCAGATTCAGAGGTTCGGCTGCTGCTGCTGCTGCTGCCGACGACGACGACACGTCCTCGTCTGAAGGTCGTCGCCTCGCGAATTCGCTGTTCACAATCGAATTGTTCTTGTCGATGATCTCGTTGATGTGCATGATCATCTCCGAATTCGCTGCAGGTATCGCGACTTCGTTTTCAACGTTCTCACCGTTATCGCGCGTGTGGAAACGCGGTTTGTACGGTTTACTTTTCATTTGATTCACTTGTTGTTGTTGTTGCTGCTGCTGCTGTTGTGGTGGTTGTTGTTGTTGCTGCTGCTGCTCGACGTGGTTATCTTCTTTGAGCTGGTCACGCTCTGGACTGACCGAGTCGTTGGTGCTGGTGGTAATCGTCGGCGGTGATGAATCCTGTTCCTGATTCGCTCCGCCTGCAATTCCCGGCGACGGTCTGGTTCCATAGTTGCCGAGCAGACGATTCGCGTGCGTGCGAGACCTGCAATGCTTGTAGAGATTCGAGCGCGTCTTGAAGCTGAAGCCGCAACTCACGCACGGATACGGTCTCTCGTTCGTGTGCGCCCTGATGTGTTTCTGCAGGACGCTCGGCTTCGAGCAGGCCAAATTACAGTATGTGCACACATACTTGCCGCCCGCCGTCGATGACGATGCCGACGTCGTTGAATTCGTCGTCGCCGTCGACGGTACTGCTGCTGCTGTTGCGGAAGACTCCTGTAGGCTGAGTGATTTTAACGATATGTCTTGCGGATGATTTCCATCGCCAACATCAATTTGACCAACATCAACAATAACATTGTTGGTGTTGTCAACACCGTTCGCACCGATCGCCGTCGTCGATGACGGCGGTGACGAAAGAGATGACGACGAAGACGATGATGACGAGGACGATGAAGACAGCGACGACGACGAGGGCAGCGGCGGCGACGATATGGAAGACTTCTTTACGTAACTCAGAACTGTTACACTATTTGTACTTTTCGTTGTTGGCACACCACCACTGCTACTAGCATCACCACCGACGCCATCCGCCACTTCCTGCTGCGGCAACGCAACCTCATTCGCCGCATTGTTGTTGTTGTTGTTATTGTTGCTTAGGTTGCTGTTGTTGTTGTTATTGTTGCTGTTGCACGATGCGTGGTGATTAGTCCTCGGCTCGATGCTGAGCTGCTTCTTGAACTTCTTGTGCAGGTAATTGTCCTGCTGGTCCATCTTTTCTCTCTTAAATATAAACGCTACCCCTTCCTTTCTCTCGGTGATCCCTCTTCACCTTCTGAAAATTACAAAATACTGATAATCGAGCAAACGACAATAAATAACTAAAATATATATGTGTGTGTGTGTGTGTGACTAATTCCTACTGATAAACACGAATACACCCACGCAAATTCAACAAATTTCACCAAACACAGTACATTTTAACAGCAAGGTCCAAACACGAGATAATTTCAAATTGAAATCAATAGTAACAAACAGTTAGTTACTAAATGTCCTCACAATAGCATCGACCAATCGATATTATTGTTGTTTTTGTTGTTGTTTTTATTGTTATAATTACGACAGCTATTGTTTGTTGTTATTGCAGCAGATGCGTACCAGGAAGATTGCGGTGGTAGGTGCGTGTGTTTGAGTGAGTGAGTGAGTGCAGGTATAAAATTGGGGAATCTCTCGACCTTCTATCCTCTTACTTCTCTAACACTTACTCACTCTATCTCTCTGTATTCTTCCGCCCCCACTCCGGAGGTTTTGCCTTGTTGCTTCTTCGCACTTGCTCCGACGCGACGAGGATAGAAACTACTGTGATCGAGGTCTGACTCAAAGAAGTGCACCGCACATGAATAAGACAGAGTGAGAGAATAAGAGTGAGAAGAGATAGATGTATAGAGTTGCATGATGAAGGAACGAAGTATGGTGGGAGGTAGGATAGGATAGGAAAGGAAAGGAAGGAGAACCGAGAAAAGAAAACATACACGTTTCGTGGAAAAGATTACGAACTACCTGATCCTTCCAGGATTTCCATAGGCGACTCGTCTTTTCCTAGAATTCCGACAGATTTACCCAAATTGCCGCCGTCCAACGAGACGAGACGAGAGAG
>NW_017096360.1:97798-99458 GCF_001412225.1 Nicrophorus vespilloides
CACAAGTTGTTACGTTCATCGGTCGTGAACTTCTTTTTTGCATGTGCATTTCGTTGAAAAACGCAAATAATTGACGAATCCACGTGGTTTTCACAGTCCCATTTGTGTGTGTGTGTGTATGTATTTATAATTTTGTACGCACGAGGATTTTCCCCGACCCAAATATCGCGAAACGTGCGCAAAGAAGAACGCAACGAAAAAGAAAAGAAAGAAGCAAGCGTGCGGTTTCGGAATTTTCGCGCGCGCGATGGCGCCGTTTCCCAAAAATAAATCTACGGCGGCGGCGACGACGGCGGCGTCGGCGTCGCGGAGTCCCGAAATTAAAGTATTTTTAGTCATTGACATAACATAGCAGCAGGATGCGGCGTTCTCCCGGATGGATCCCCAGCAGAACTAATCGCAGCATCGAGAAGGCAATGAAATAGAAACAATATTTCAGAATTTGTTTTGTGTGTGTGTGTGTGTGTGCGTGCGTGTTTGTTTCCGACTCGTTGTGTCATCTGATCGTCACGTGTTTTTTCCCCTTATCTATTACATTCTTTGACACTTTTCACCCACTTCACACACCAACGACGTATCCACCGCACTATCAAAGATCTAGGGGACATCGGTTGCTATTTATCTCTCACTCTATATTACATCCGTTATCATCATCATCATCATCGTCGCCTCTAATCGTAATTTCAATGCGCGAATATGGCAATGATCGATTGTTCTAAAACTGTCTTATCCTGGTCTAGTCTAGTGAGGCTAGACATGGGACACCAGTTATTATTTGCCTTTTTTATTGTTTTGTATTCATTGTTTTTTTTTGTTTTTTTTGTCTTTGTTGTTCGAATAGGATTTTCGTCTTCGTCAAATTGAGCGAAGAGAAATCGAATTGCGGCGTGGCATGGAATATGTGGCGTGTTGTCGGTCGGTGTGCGGGGAGTTTCCTCCTCGCCACTCCGCAACACACCGCTCCATCACGACCTACCGACAAGCGTGCGTTTAACGTCGAGTAGTGGTGACTGGCCATAATAATCTGTGGCGCGAACGCACAGATAAAGCCGCATTATCGTCTATTTCCTTTGCCTCTACAAGTGTTATCACACAATTGCCGCTGCCGCTGCCGACGATGACGACCACGTCAACAGAAAGAAAAGAACTCTTCGCAACCCGAAAATGCAACAAATTCTAAACAAGAGAGAATGTTGGATTGAAAACATCATTGACATTGACACTTGAAAATCGCAACGTGTACATGTATGTGTGTGTGCGTTTTTATTTTTTTTTTCGTTGTAATATGTTGTTTCGTTATCTAAACCGCAGAATGATAGATAGATAGCAAAGGGAAATTCATCGTTGCCGTGAATGGAGGAGCCGCGCTTTTACGTAAACGCTCGAATGCGAAGAAAACAAACAGAAAGCGAATGCGGGGATGTTGTTCTCTCTCTCTCTAGCATTGCTGAAAAGAGAAAGAGCAACGAACGTTGAAGGAGAGGAACGAACATTCGAATGTTGTTTGGTTGTTTCATCTTCTTTTTTTTTTTCGATCGTTGTTATCATCATCTGCTCTTGGAAACTTTATCTCTCGTTCGAAAATAGTTGATGGATGAATCGCATCTCGCTCCTCTCCTTCAACGTTCGTTGCTCTTTCTCTTTTCAGCAATGCTAGAGT
>NW_017096360.1:99483-112362 GCF_001412225.1 Nicrophorus vespilloides
GCGCGCGCGGCGAAAAACAATCGAATGGAATAAAAACAACAAACAAAACAACAGCAACGGTAATCTCGTTAGTCATGACTTTCAAATTCCGATGCACTCTCGATTGTTGTTTCTTTTTAAAAATATGTTTCTCGTAGTTTTGTAACTCGTCAAAATTTTGCAGTTCAGTGCGTAAAATTGTTGTTATATTGTGTGCGTTTCAGGGGAAAGGAGCAAAGAAAATAAAAATAGAGAGAGAGAGAGAGAGAGATTGCTCGTTTATGCAGGGAAGAGAAGGCGAAATCGTCGTGTCAGTCGGTTGGTCGGTCGGTTGTGTTGGTCATGAGGCTGAATGTTTTTGTGGGTGCGCGCTGACGAGGGGGGTCATCGGCGCGGGGAGATCCCCGGTTCTCTCGCTGTCTCTGTCTAATTCTCAGCCTGCTGTGGGTCTGCATGTGTGTGTGTGTGTGTGTGTGTGTGCATGAGCATTCTTTTTTTTTTCTCTCTTTTCGTTGCTTCTTTCGCGCGCGCTCACCATTTCTAAATCCATCCATCTCTCTTTCCTCGCTATCGGAATCCGCGGGTGCGAGAGGGCGGTGAGGTGGGAGGAGGTGTCAGAGGAAAGAGGTAAAAGAGAAGGAGAAGGAGAGAGAGAGAGAGCGCGAAGGAATTTGGAGCGGTCGGAGGGAGAGAGAGAGAGAGAGAGAGGAGAGCAAGAGACAGCGGCCGAGACGGCACAGACAGCGTATGACGCCAAAGTGATAGTCGACACGGCGCCAAAGTACAATACCGTGCAAAATAAAATACATACATACATAATCTGAAATACAAATAACCGCTGATTCTCTCTCACTCACTCACTCACTCTCAACTGATGATAATGATGATGACTATGATGTGTTCATCATCATCATCATCATAATAATCAGATGTATTTGTAATTGTCGTCCGCCAATCGTGTCACGTACCTCTTCTTCTTGCAAATGTATATGTTTCGTGGTGGTGGTTGTTGTTTTTTTTCCTCAAATTGTTAATCCCATCGATTGGTCCTCTTCTTTGGCACACATGCTGCTGTTGCTTCACGCACGCACACTCTGATCCTGCTGCTGCTGATGTTGGTCCTCTTTTCCTTCAGCTGCGGCGAACGGATCTCGGGACAGCGAAGTGACATGCTACTACTACTAGCAGCTTGCTCGGAGCCCGAACAACAACACTCTCCGATTATCGCCCGAAACTCCTCTCCTCTTTTCGCGCTCTCCCTCTCTCTCTCTCTCGCACTCTACTTTTTCTATCTTTTACACTTATTAACTCACTCATTCGCTCGCTCGCTCACTCACTACTCCAGTATTTTCGCGGTGGAACTCCTCCCTACCGTCGTTCCTTCCTTACTCTTTTCCTGCCCTCGCACCACTATTACTAATACTACTACTATTGTTATTATTGTTGTTTGCTTCTGCTGCTGCTGGTGCATTCACGTCTGCCTCGTTTGTTACGTTATTTGGCACTTGTTTCACGAACAAAACACGCACGCAAGTGGGAGGCGTCTTTCTAGTGTTTTGTTTTCAACAACCCCGGATAGGTGTATGGATGTGGGGGAGGAGGTGTACAGGAGAGGAGAGGTATCCTCCTCGCAGATTATTCTTTCTTCGCACTGCCAATAATTGCCAATAATTACCGATGATTACGAAGTGTGTGGTGCTGATGCATGCATTCGGTTGCGTTTCCGGCAATCCCGGTCCCTCCGCTCCTCCTCGTATTCACTCGGTGATGTTGTCATCGGTGATTCTCGTTGGTTATTATTGTGATATGAGTAAGAAAAGACACTTATGGAATAAGTTAGGTTGCCCGATTTCTTTCACACCTTCTTTTCGTTTCTTTCTACGACTTTAATATTACAATATATGTATAGAATTTGAATGTGTGACTGTGTGAATGTGTTTGTGTGCTGGCCTAGCGCGGCGCCATGTTTACTGCGAGTGTGTGTTGTTTCCGTTCCGTTCTCGCGTTTTCTCGCTCGGCCGTGTTGATTCCTCTACACGAAAACCGCCTCCGCTCCTCTCCTCACCGCACCGCACCGTACCGTAATGCTGCTGCATGGCATGGCATGATGTGTACGAGCGCGCGTCCGTCTCCCCTCGCGTCCCTCAGGAATACCGCCTATCAAGCGTCGTCGACTTCCACCTCCTCCCCCACTTCAACCCCGATCAACCGGAGTCGTTGCGGCGACGACGACGACGACGATCGCCGTCGTCTTCCGACAATTCTACTGTCCTCTGCATATCTCTCTCTCTCTATTTCGCATTCAAACCCATCAACCCATCTTTCTCACTCTCGAACACCTTGCCTGCCTCCCCCGTCCCGCCGCACAACATCGGCATCAGCAGAAGCGATCGGTCGGTCCGGTCCTTTTGGGTCGCCGGCGCGCGCTATGATGACGTAAAAGCCTCGACCTCGCCGATCGCTCCTCTCTGAACCATCGGAATCTCCTCCACTCGATCGTCCATCCTGCTCGCACCCACATCACTCCCCATATCGTTCACACTCTCTGTCTCTCTCTCTCTCTTGCAACCGACGTTTCCCTTTAACAAGCGGCAACAGCAGCCAGAGCCAGAACCCCGCGCTGACCGCCCACTTGATCGCTACGGAATCTCCCTCGTTTCATCTCTCTCCCACACACAAACACACACACACATATATGCATGCATAAGAACCTCCGCCTCTGCACGCTCTCGCACGCAAACTTTTCCAAGAAAAATAAATAAATAAGGGGGACTTTCGTGGAACAAATCCAACCGTGAGACAAAGACGACATCGTGCAAAAGAATACAAAAAAAGAAAGAGAGAGAGAGAGAGCGAGAATTTGACACAAAGAAAATAAAACACATTTCGAAAACCTGTCTTCGTGAAGTCTCTCTCTCTCTCCCTCTTTCAGTCACTCCTTCAGAAATATCTATGCGTGTGTGTATGTGTGTGTGTGCTTTCGCTTTTGCGAAAGGTTCAAAGTCCAAAGGCACGCGGCGATTTTAAAATACGTTTTCGAACCGATGCACGCAGGTGTCGCCGCCTCCTCCTCCTCACACACCCAACAGAGTTTCCCAAACATTAGTGGATTTCCCCTATATGTTCATCACACCTCTCTCTCTCTCTCTCTCAATTTAAAATTAATCTATAGTCCTGTGTAAATATCGATTGGTTAATTCGGTGTCTTTTTGTTTTGTTTTGTTTGTTAGTCATGTTTGGACGATGAATCAATCTAATGCTAATAAAATTACCTCATCGCATGAGGTAAATTGATTTACAGTTAATCGATCGAAATGCCAATACGAATGTGTATAATAATACAATAATCGAATCCAGTCCAGTTTTCTGAAAATCTAAACTTTCCATATTGCCTGTACGCAGGCAGATTCGTACATCTCCATTCCTATTATAAATACGATCGTCGGAGGCGGTGGTGGTGACGGCGGCGGCAGCGATGCTCTATCCTTCCATTGAATACATAAATGCACCTTTCCCAACATTTCCTGCCTGCCTACCTACCTACCTACCCATCTGCCCACCTATCTACCTACTCGCACTTGCTTGCGTGGTCTCTTTATCTCTCTTTTTCTGTACAAATGCGTGTGTGTGTGCGTGTGCGCGCGCGACAGGTCGGAGCGGACCACCGTCTCTCTCTCTCACTCTCGGAATCTCCCTTTCGACCTTCCTCTGTCATTGTGTCTTCGAGACCTCACCTCACCTCACCTCACCGTTCCAACAAACGAACGAAGCATACGCGATGCAACACGTAACAACTCCACGCACACACACAAACATCTCGTAACCCTGGCAACGGTCGTCGCGCAACCTGCACTAGATGGATGGATATGCATTGTTCATTCGTTTCTTCCATCATCGTCTTCTCTATATTTATTTGAATTTTCTTTCAGGAAACGAAAAAAATTGATATAATATTATTCTTTCTGCAAATAGAGTAGCTCGTTCCGCGAATTTGCATTACATAAGTCAACATATCACCTTTCTTATTCGAAATGCTCGAGACATTACGTTTTTCTGCAAAATATAAAGTTTACGAACAAAGCGCGAAGAAGGCGGTGCCGGCGGTAAGGCCAGGTTTTTAACAAATGGATGACTCAATCCAATGCAATTTCAACGAAAAACCGCACGTATACTTGTGAAATTTCGCTCGCTTGCTCACACCACACCACTCGTACGGTACGGACATAATATTACGATGCGATGCTTAATCATTTCCAGAAATTCCCCGAAAAACACTGGCTCGTGCATCGTAATGCAAAATAACCGATCTGCGGGAGGAAAAGGATAATTAATAAACATGAGAAGATCATTAGTGTACTAAAGGTCATTAGTGTACTCACTAACATCATGACTCTCCCGTGTTGTTTGTTTATTAGGAAATGTTGATCGTTTGCAAAATATCTATATGCAGCAGTGATGATTTAATTCATCATGTAATTGGTAAACGTATTAATTATAGTCAATAAATAAACAGACGATAAGTTCAGTAGCATCGTAGGCAACCAAATGAACAAGTACGTGTTGATTTGAATGGAATAGTAAATAACGGTGGAATATTAGAAAACAGGTTACAAATAATACATGTATGTATTTACTTAAAAATAATGTAACAATTCTTTATGTAGTAAAAATAGTGTATACATACATACTCACATCACTATACTTTGCATTTTTATAAAAAAAAATATATTTGAATTACTGAGTCGACGATATTCGCCTCGTTGGATCCTCCAATCTATCAAAAAACATAATTAGTAAATATCGTTTGGTGTTGGTGTGTTGTTTACCTGTGAAGGGCGACGTCCATGTTATCCTTCAGGAAGGCAACGTCCTGCGGCGTGAGGAATACGTACTGCGTGTCGCTGTTGGATTTGGCGTGATGTATGAGTATCTCCATGACTCGGGCCCGATTCATCTTATCCATAAACACATCGAATTCATCCAGGAAGTAGAATGGAAAATCCAAGCATTGCCAGAGGGAATAGAGGAAGGCGACCGTCGAGAAGGAACGTTCGCCACCGGAGAGGTTCGTCGTCTGCGTCTTGCCTTGGCTGCCGTGCTGCGGTATCACGACCATGTCGAGCGTTTCCTCCTCGAAATTAATCGATAGATTCCCCTGGAACTGCCGCCACTTGAGGAACTTGCCGAAGCAGTGACCGATGAATGTCTCAAAGTATTCGCGCGTGTTCTTGCATAGCCGTCTGCGATGATGGTAGGCGGCCGTCAGCATATCCAAATCCTCGTGGATCCGATCGAGAATCTCCTTCGTCCTGTTTAGCACATTCGACTTGCTCTTGTACATCTCCATCAGCTCTTCCAAATTCCCAGTTTCCGTCTCCATGCGACGTATAGTGCTCTGCAACTCTTTCATCTTCTCGACCACGACCGGAACGGCCCTACAATAATTACGCACACGCACATTAATATCAGTATGTGCACGCATATCAACTCTTCTCACCTTATTTCCTCGGGTCTCTGGTCAGCGAGGGAAGAAGCTTCCGCGATACGTTCCTTCACGTTTCCCTCCAACTCCATCAATACTTTCGTTTCCTCCTCGACCTTCTGCTTCGCCAGCAGTATCCTCCTTTTGCTCTTATCTTTGCTCACCTGTATTTCCAGTTTCCTATTTAATTGCTCGCGAATTCGATCCTAACAACAAATCAGTTTCTAGCAATTTCTTCAATTTCACGTGACTCGACTCGACGAGTGAATGAAGGAATGAATGAACTTACCTGAATCGGTTGTATACGCTCGTCGATCGCAGCGATCGCCCTGTCCCATTGCTGACGATTCTCTTCGCTGGAATCGAGCTGCTTTTGAAGCTGCGCGATGGCCTCCTCAATTTTTTCCTTCTTCTCTGTGATCGCGTCGACGGTTCTCTGCACTTCCATCAGCTCGTTCTCCTATTGCAAACATTTTATTTAGTGTGTTTATTACATGCGATGTGCAATTGAAACTTACAAATTCCTGCACGTTTCCCAGCTCCGTTTCCTCGATACTCTCCTGCAATTCCGACAACTTTCTCTGCGCCCTCCTGATGCCCGTCTGACAAGTCTCCAACTTGTGGTTCAGCTCCGCCGAATACCTGCGTTTCTCGTCGAGCTCTGATTTGGCCTTCGCAAACGTCACGTCAAGCTCATCTCTATTCGTCTCGTGCCCCTGGATGTCCGATTCGAGCTGCCTGATCAGATCTTCGCGATCGACCTGAAGGAATCTCGAATTGCGGTATCGCGTGCAGTACGTCCGGTAGTTCGGGTAAGGATAATAGGAGTCGCCCTTCTGGGTGATGCCCTGCGCGCACTTCCTCGGCACCCGCTCACCTTTGCTCATCAGATCGATGGCAAGATCGTCGCTTTCTATGAGGAGGATTCCTTCGATGGCCAGCTGATCGATGAGGGTGTTCATCACGACCGGATCGTTGACGGAGATTGCCTCGTACAAGCTGACGCATCCTTCGGAAGGCGCCCTCGTCATGTTCGGCTCTACGTTGTGCACCTGATGGAAGAATTTGCTGGTGATGATCAACGGCTTCGCCATCTCCGGCATGTACTTGTTCATCAGCTGGATCAGCACCCTCCGATCGTCGTCGTTGTCGACGGCTACCGCCTGCAGCAGCGCCACCCCTATGAAACCCTCGATGGCGACCGTCCATTTGCGATCCTTCACCGAGACGGACGCACCGAGCGGACCTCTAGGCATCTCTCGGAAGTCCGATTTGTGCGCGTCGATGATCTGCCTCAATCTGATCGTGTTCCTACCGTAGGGGGCCAACGGGTTGTTCGTCTCGCGTCTCATTGCGCTCAGATGTTCCTTCGATCTATTCAGCTTGCTCTTCGCCGTCTCCAGATCCTTCAGCATCGCTTCCTGATCGTCTTCCTTCGCTTTAACATCGCTGTCGCTCTGGAACTTTTCGTTTTGGAATGTGACCCTCATCTCTTGCATCTGCTTCAACTTCTCCTCCAGATCCGCGATGCTACGCAGATTTTCCAGCTTGTTCTTCTGCCTATCGCTCATCCTACATACAACGACAGCAACAACAACAACAAGAAAATAAGCAACGTTAGCAACGGATCTTCAACATTCAAATTACTTGCTGGTGAAGTTCTCTATCTCATTTTTCAGTCCCCGTCTATCCACCTCCTTCCGCTCGATCTCACGCTCCAGCGCCATCTTATCTCGCATCCTCTCCATCAGTTTTTGTTGCAAGACGTTCGTTTGCTGGATGCACTCTTTCCTTGACTTATCCTGACTGTCCAACGTATCCTTCAGCTCCTTGATATTCTGATTGAACGATCTAAGCACACAGAAACACACACAAAAGAATGAAACAAAATTACCTACTACATCTTCTTGTAAGTTCTACTCACTGGACTTTATCCACAATTTCCTTCATAATTTCATCGCCTCGCATGTGGATGTCCTCCAGGTTCGTACTCTCCGCCAAGCACCTGTCAGTCACAGCCCTCTGTTTTTTGGCCTCTGCTTCGGCATCGACCACCTTTATAGATAGATAGAACTTTGAAAATGTACGAACGACTATCGTTCGGATCGCACACACATACCATAGCCCAAAGGAACTCCACCTCGAGCGTCTGCAAATTCATTCTCGTCCTATCGATGTTCTGGTGCGTCTCCAGTCTCCTGTGCATCTCCTCGATCTCGTTGGCGAGCTGCTGTATCAATCGTTGCTTCTCCTGGTACACTTCGAGCGAATTCTGGCGTCGTCTGTTGCCCTGCTTGTACTCCTCGTAGAGGATGTCCAGTCGAGTGGCTCGCACGAACAAATCGTACCGCATCTTCGGATCGCTGCTGCTGAGGAAATTGCGCGACGTGTCCTGATTGAGGATGCATATCGGATTGTCCACCTGAATGTTCAAGCCGCACACGACGTTCTGTATCTCCTTCCTGTTCTTCGACATCACTTCGCCGCTATGCGATTTTATTTTGTATTGCGAGGAGCCGCTCGCCGTGACGCTCCTCACGATCTCGATGGAATCTCCGTACACGTCGTGCTTGTACGCAAATGGACCGGCATTATTCAGCACTATCGATACGCTGGCAGATTTTTCACCAGCTTTTATGAAACCTGAAATTATGAAACAAATTACAACGTCAAATTGACACTCATTGTAACCAGTAATAATTGTATCACCTTTGATGGAGTTGCCCCGATTGGTGACTGTAGCCTTCGCTCCCAAACCAACAATGAGTGCAGTGAGGATGGCACTCTTCCCGCTGCCATTCCTGCCAATCACAAAGTTGATGCTGTTATCAAACTTGACATCCAGATGACTGTGACACATAAAGTTTGTGAGTGTCATTCGCAGTATTGTGCCTGGTTTACTCTGAAATTTGCACAACATTAGTGGTCAAATTCCCATTCAACATATCCAACGAGAATCCCCTTACGTTCTGCATAGGTGTAGGTTTGTGCCTTTTGGAGGGTCTCTCCTCGTTCGTACTCGTCCTCTTTTTGCTCTCCTCGCGACCGTTCATCTGCGAGAGAACGTTCCTCTTTCTATCCATCTAAAGCTATTATTTATTGTAAATCAACAAAACGCTTGCTCTCGTCGTCCTCTAACCCAAAACCAAACTAAAAAAATATTTACTTTTGATCGAAAACCGGCGCGAAATTATTTTGACATTCGATTGTCACTGATTGTCACCTATTTGTCATCGGTGATCAACACAACAATGAATGAATGAATGAATGAACGTAACACGATCGTTAATCGTTACAATAATTCGAAACATATTTAGTTCAGTTCAATTACATAAATATTTTCTATTTTGCATATTATATTTCATAAATTAATTGGGTATACTGTGTTGCATATACGAACAACTCTGCGTATAGTTTAACGTTGCCACGTTGGTAGAAATGAGTAACAACTTGATTTTTTTTTTGTTTAATTTTGTTCTTCCGTTGGCGACGACAGTTACATTTGTTTTAATTGTTTATTTGTTGATCGTTGTCGGCGGTGCGGATTTCCTCTTTTTGCTGATGATCCTCCTCGCAGTCGATCTCCTCTTCTTGCTCGACCGACTCGAAGATCTGCTGCTGCTGCTGCTTCTCTCGTTCCTCCTGAAAACTCCTAAGTTCCTCGTCGATTTTTCGCAGCCGTTGCTCCGTCTTCCAGAACTTTCCTTCGCGTTCGTTTTCCTCAATCACCTCGAAACAACACTGGACGCAATCGTCGTTCTCGACTTTAAGAGACTGCGATAAGCAGAGAAATGAAGATGATGATTATAATCGGTAATTATTGCGTATGCTTCAACTTATCAATTCCTACATTCAATTCAAGTTCCAGTTCTTCGAGGCGATTCGAATCCACGACTCCCATCGCGAAGGCATCACGTGCATTTGTTTCGCCCGCCATCTCGATGATTTCTGGATTATAGCAGTTGAAGAATATTGAAATATTTCGAGTTGGCTTTTGTACAGTTAACACAGACTTACCCAGATCGGAGAGCAACGACTCGAGCTTGATCTTTTCCTCGTCGGTGATGCTGAAGCTCACCATCGGCCTGATATTCCTCGCCAACTAAATGATTCTCAATGTACAACGCGAGAATAGCAGCCGGGGTGAGATATTATTTAATCGATATTTACTGTAGTTACTTACGTCCATGTTACGCCTGATGAATTTCGTTTCGAAGTCGCCCTTTCGCCTCGTCGTTGCCGCTGCATCTGCAGCTTCTTCCTTTTCTTCATCTTTATTCGTCCTTTGAACTTTTTCCGTCTTTCTCGCGCAACACATCCGCAGGAAGATTTGCGCGTCCTTGTCTTCGACTCCTTCGGCCATCAGCATTTCGCACAGTTCGTTTTCCACCAATTTCCGCTCGCTTTTCTCCCTCTACCATAACCATGAGATATAGATAGTGAGAGAGATAGTTAATGTTAATTTAAAATTACTTCCAGCTGCTTGAAGCTGTGCGCCACCTGCTCCTCGAGCCTCCTGATCTCTTCAATCTGATTCCGAATTTGGTCGGGGTCGCCGTACCGCTGCAGCGAATCCACCAGCTCCTCGGAGAAGACGCTTGCGGCGTCCTCTTCCACAAACTGCGCTTCCTTCTTATCGTCGTCGTCTTCGTCACGTCCGAAATCCTCGCTAAGAACGCGCAGTCTGTTCGCCATCTCCACGTAGAACTCGTTCATCTCGTAGATCAGACTGGTGATGCCCTTTTTTCCATCCAAATCTTCGTACTCGGCATGTTCTCTTGCAAATCGCAGGCTGCAGTTGATGGAACTCTGCAGACTGTCGCCGCGGTATTTCATCGCGTTTTCCACCACTCTGGCCTTGATGTTCTCCACGAAGAGCGTCTTCTCGTCCATCCTTTTCTTCTGCTGTTATTTCAGACCTGACAATTTACGCGTCACAGTGTTCGTTTGTTTCGACGATTCGGAAATGTACATAAATGAAACACGAATTGCGACGAATTTCTCTAAAGATCTATTTTATTTTTTTTTTCATTTAAATAATTGAATAAATTAGAAGAAGACTTAAACATATTTATGATGATCATTTTTTGTGCAGGTAAAGATTGGTGCAGCAACAGGCCGAGATGAGCTTATGTTCCTGGCAGCTGTTGGCGTGCAGGAATGAACAGTCTGCGTACTGGCACTCGTAAGGAAGGCGATCTAAACAGATAGAGAGAACATAAAATTTTGCATCCATTTCAAACTGATTAATCGAATTTACCGTAGGCATTGTTGGGGTTGTGGCAGCAGCACGAGTCGTGGAACAGCTTCTCGCTGCAGTACGGATAGACGGAGGAATCGCACAGCGGACAGCGACGTCGCAGGGCATCCACGAACGGCGTCCTAGCAACCCCCATGTACGTCGTAGCAGGACTCACCACCTCGTTGCTGAAAACCACTGCGACAGAGAATTGCGTTAATAATTAAGTCAGGTAAGTTGCGATGCGTCTGCATCATCAACATCTCCATCACACTGCTGCGAGCGAACCTGCAGATTGCGTCAAAGGAATTGCGGTCGCAAGCAATACGCACACCACAGCCGTGAACATCATCATCGTCATCTTATTGTTGCTGTTGTTTGATGTGCGGTCAGGGAGCGCTCGAAGAAGACTGGTTTCGTCGGTGTCTTCGAAAAATCGAGATTGGCCAATGCTAACTGTAAACCGGGTTCATTTCGTGTGTGCGTGTGTTCGAGTAGGCGTCGTATACAGTAAGCTGCGAATCTAGGAATTCCTGCATTCAAACAACAACTTCATCAACAACCTAAAAAGAAGGAAAAGATATCGAAATAATTATAAATGAATAGTGTCGTGTCGATTCTTCAATGTACCGTTGCGAATTTATATCAACTTTTATTTTGCATTCTCCTTCATTTCACGTTGTTGATGTATAAATATTTCGCGAAATTTTAACGGTTACTTAACGACGATGTTGCATGCAAATTATTTCCAATTGTATAAGGCAATTAAGGTTTCCATGTAAATAAGTCAATTTCGTTTATATAATATTTTCTTCAACAAAGTTTCTTTTTTTTTAATATATATATATATAACAGGTTAAGCGTTTACATAGTGTTAATCATTATGTGTTTATCTCTTCACATAAAATATATTACATCCAAGCGATTGAATTAAGCGATTTGTACAAAGATAACTAGATTCGCAGTCAGCGCTAGCAACAGTCCAAGTGGTGCTATAGTCGACGTCCCCGATGACTTTTCTTTCCCTGAAACACAAACACAAATCACTTGATTACTGAGCTAAATCTTGGTGAAATTAGTTTTAACTTACACTTTTCGAAAACATATTTCTCGCAGCAGCACCGCCTGAGCCTCTCGTACGCGTTGCAATCGCCGATTATCGTCGAGCAAAGGTTCGGTCCCAGGTAACAGGTATGTGGGACGTACGGTAGAACCTCTGTAATTAAAAAACAATAGAGTCGGTGAAGATTTCATTATTATCGTGCATTTTGAGTTGCCTATATCGAGATGTAAAATTTGAATATTCCATTACATATTTACATTGCTTCCGTTAGAATTCACTTCTAGGTATTTTATTATTCGCGTATACATTCGTATTCGAAATTTCTAAAAATTGCATCGATCATGCAAAATAATAATAGCATTTATCGGCAATTCATTTCTATTTATAACTTATCGTTAATGTTGTTTTCTTGATTAAGTTGTACATGTTTTCTTTTTGTGCACACGAAATGATACATTGATGTTTGGTAATTCTATATTATAATAATGATAATTGTTTCTCTCTCACCGTGATGCTTCCTATCGCAACAGCAATGATCCGCAATGAAATTGCTGCTCAGACAGTAGTTTTTCTCGTTTGCCGTGCATTTCTGACATCCCGTCGGCACTTCGACTGAAACAAAAGTAATTGTTAAGCAATAAGTTTTTTTTTCTATACATTTGTAATTAATTTTTACATGTAAATATACATGTTTCTTCTTATCATTGCGTGCATAAAATTCCCGGTTGATTCTGAACACGGAAATGCGTTTGCGAATGGAAAAAGTTTTACAAACTGATAACAACTGGATTTCAACCGAATCCACGACGTAAGTCATCGTTTTATTTTCATTATTTTTTTTTGCATGACAAACCAATTCACTCTCTGCGTTACGTATATTTTATTATTATTATTATCATTGCTAATTAGTATTTAAGAGGATTCGAAGGTAAATGCGCGTTTAAAATAATATATTAAGTAAATTGTTGTTGGTAAATCGGTAAATGGTGAGTGGTGCTGTTGTTTATCGCGGGAATTATCGGCGTTCCGTTAAAGCGTTTTCCATTTATCGTCGTTGTCACGTGACAACGAAATATGCTAAGAATACGCGCTTTTTGTTTTACTATTGTTGCTTTT
>NW_017096360.1:112378-132184 GCF_001412225.1 Nicrophorus vespilloides
TCCTCGTCGTCATTCAATCCAACCAACCATTCCAACCCTCCCCGCGTAAACTCGCCGCACTCTTCTTTATCCATTATCTCAAATACTTTTAATTGACACACTCAAACTTGCTCTCCGACACATGCGTCGGGTCAACCTTAATTAAGGCCACGGTGAATTAACAGACACACTCTTCGATCTTTTTCACGCGAAGATAAACAATACAAAAAAAAGGCGAAATTTCCATCGATATCTATTGAAATATAGTCATTTTACACGACTTTCAAAACTGTGCAGTTTCGTATCGTGAAGAAGAGACAATCAGAACTATATTTGTTTTAGTTATTTCGAAGTTTGCGGTCGTCCGTCCGGCCTTGGTCGACAATAATGCGGTTTTAATTGGTTCTCCGCTAATCGTGGAATTCCTATGATTTCACCAATATTAAATAAAAAACATGTACGTACACATGGCACAGTCCCTCCCCCTCTTGAGTGTTGTTTCATCGATTTTTCCTTCGGCTCCTTCCCTACGCAAAATTAAGCACACATCGCACGTATGATGTGTGTGTATGATTCATTCCCGCCCTCCACCGATCTCGAAGGAAGGGCATTAACCGATGATTTCCACCGTTGAATACTTTATTACACTCTCTTTTTTTTTCTTCTTCATCACCTTCTTTCCAAACGTCTATAAATAACGTGGCATCGATTCTCTATAATTACCCCCCGCACAACAACAACAACGACGACGACGATGACGATGACGATGTCGGGTCATCGGGGGGAAAAGAAGTGCCAAAGGTTGATGGCATTTGCATGTAATAGCGACAATAAACAATCGCGATATTACGTTTGCAAAAAAATGCATTTCAGGCTCGCAGCAATATATTCATTAACAATGCGATTAGTTTTAAACGAGCAAATAATAGTTGCAGTCAAGTGAACGTTGCACTAATTGCAGTTTGAAATATACGAAATTCGGAATTGTAATGAAAATATAATTCGTTTCCTGTAGTTTCTGGGAAGGAAGGAAGGAAGCGACCGAAAGAGTTTGCACCATACCGGGACTTGCCGGGCGGACGGGCCCTTTGAACTCTCTCGATGTGAATTTGGTTTATTCCGAAATCGGGTTTTCCTGCAGGATATGTCACCGTTTCCTGCAGCCTATGATTTTCTATTCTCACGTACTTTCCACGAGTACATTTTAGCGAATAACAGGTGCACGCTTTATTAAATAATAGAAATGTTTGAAACGATAACATTTTTCGCACATTCAGATTAACTAATTATTCTTATTATTTTTAGTGGTGAAATAAGGGAATAGTAGTGACCAACTTACTGCTTGTGTCCAATGTCATATGTAGCACCGAGTTCTTCGCTTGCGTCGCAGAAATTTCGTGCTCGATCACGTACTCCTCGTAGCGAAGTCTGGAGTCGGAGGCGGCGTCGGCGACGTCTGTCGGAGAGGAGATGGCCAGGTGTGATCCATCGAGGAGGTGAAAGAGGATCGCGACCAGCGCAATACCCGTGCACCACAACATTTGCGGGGTATATCCGTAGAAACAAAAGCACAACTACAACTGCTGCATTCGAACGCTTCTGCAAGACATCTTCACTCTATTCCTCCCTGTGTCTATTCTGTTATGCCTGTGTAATGCGTCCAAAGCGTATAGGATATAATAGATGATCAAAGTCGTCTTTGGAATGTCGAAGAAAAGAAAAAGGAAAACAATGGAAGTACACGGGGAGGAAGCAATGAACAGTTACGTCCGATGTGACAAGAAACGCAATTGGGTTATTATGCATACATCATCGGTGTGGTGATCGACGGCGACTGTCGATGTAACACGTAACGATGATACCCAATTCTATTTATTATTATCATTAATAATAATAATAATGATTATTGATGGTAATGTTACGACGATGATGGTGATGATGATGATGATGGAAAATTGTTCAAATTTTCGAAACAATTCCGAGATCCCAAGAATAGCGACGGCCTTGCCGTGCGATGTTAGATTGTGTTTATTTATTATTTTTATTTTTGTTTCAAGAATATTTCACAAAGACACGCACACCCGAAAAACCGCGCTCTTCATTTATTCGCAGTTAATATTCGATATTGTTGCGCGGAACCGTTGCAAGACGAATAACGACGCTACCCGAGGAACGTACGCATTCTAATGAATATTGTCGGACGGCTTCACTTTCTTTGGGGCGAACCGAAATTCCCCTTTTTTTTTCCATTATCCAGTCAGTACATACATACATATACAATCGAAGAGCGCAAACTCGCATTTACACACACGCTCTACGTGTATGAACACAAACGCACACGCATCCTTGCTGTTGCAACTCGCATACGCTCGCACCTCACGGCACCGCTTCACAAATAGATTGGATTTATTACCTACTCTTTTTATTACCTTCTTCGATCGGTTCGTTTTGTTGTCGCTGTCTATTTTCGCACTTCTTTTTTTTGTTGTTAGTTTTCTACTCTTCTTCCCGCCAAATCCGCTCGCCACTGCCCGTGTCCGCATCAGTCTCCATGGTTACCTACAATCAACCTGCAGTTTACTCCGGAGTCCGTCGCAACCGCGTTTCCCCTAGTTACAAACAAACAAAACAAAAGACGATGGTCATCGGTAATTCGTTAATGATAATAAAAAAAATCTACAACTCGTTTCAGTAATGAAGATAATAATGTCCATCGTTAGAGTTGTGTGTTCGTTGTTTGCGCGTTCGCATTCACAGTTAATTAATAACGTCCAATTGAGAAGAATTGCGCGGGGCAATTTCCAAAAGGACATGTCAGATCTGTTTCGTTCATTGTCATCAAATTGCCGTGTCGTGTATTATTGTTTGTTTTCGTCCTTACGTAAAAACGCAAATTGATTGCACAATTTGCGATTAAACATTGTGCATTGCGCAACAACAGCAATTCCAACAGAACAATCGCTCCCGACTCTTCTTCCGACAATGTCGGAATTGACAAGAAAACATCATCATCAACATTATATTACTTTATTTTATCACTATTTATTTATACATTGGCAGTTTGCTGTTGTTGCTGCTGTTGTGTTAAGTTGGGGATTCGCAGCAGCAGTGCAGCATGTACTCGTAGTCCTGGCACAATTGTTTCCCGTTCAACGGACAATTCAAAAAGGACGGACAGACGACGGGCAGCGAATCTGATACAAAAATATTTCAAATTTCAATTGTTTGAATGTGATTGGTTTGAGCGCGTTCCGTCCTCTGCAACGAGGGCGTTGTACTCTCTCTCTCTCTCAAACAGAGAGCATTTGCAGGACATTTGAACTTTTTTTTCTAAATTATAACTAAATGTACGTACCGTAAAATGCGGCGCATCCACAGCAATAGCCGAGAACGATGGCTGGATCATCGTCGCAAAAGTGCGGAGGACAACCGGTGCAGTAGGGTCCCAAACCAAAGTAGGGAAGATGAACTGCAAAACACGTAAGTTTATCATCATCACCATTTATTTAACTAATTTACCTCTTCGTTTTGTCCTAGGGGATGCCGCCTTAGAAGAAGCATCGTTGACCATCAGAAGAAGAAGAATGCAGATGGCAGTTGTCGTCGCACGTTTCCACATCGTCGCTCTTCGATCCGTACTCCCGTGACCATCGTGAGCGTCGCCTCCTTTTATTAAGGTTTGTAGATTATTGTCGCTCGTTATCTCCGCTAATGGCTTTGAAAATTTATACTACGGACAGACAACAAAAAAAAAGACAGGTATAATATTAAAAACGTAACTGTTCTTGGGACCATCGTCGGGCGTACACAAAGAAAGAACAAACAAATTATCACCAAGACTACTTGGGGTTAATTGCACCATTTATCGTTTCCTTCTTCTACTTCTACTTCTTCTCCTCTCTTGAATTATAGATAATATAGCTCTGTTTCGAAAATAACATTATCAACAACACACATGCACACATAATTATTTGTTTTTTGACTAATTTGAATTTCAAATTCCTGAACTAGATAAAGCGCACCAATTTACGCATTACGTCTGAAATTAAATATTTATCTTTTCGAAGGAATTATCAATGTTCGAAAACTGCCTAATCGATTAGTTGCTAGTGAGTTGCATGCACAATTTAAACTCGAATGATGCATTAACATGAAGAAGTTTTTCCAGTGGTTTATAAGTCACTTGAATTTCTATTCAATCGATTAACGTTTCCTTGATTATGTATTTTGATATAGTAATTTGAGAAATTCGCGTTAATTAATTACAAATTTGAACGCTTACAAAATGGCGGACGGACGTGATTGATACCAATACATTTTTATTGCAAAATTAAAACAATTGCTCTAACTTCATATTGCATTAACTTTATTAATTAAAAGTAGTTTCTTGGCATTGGTTCCTTTCACTTTCCACGCAATCCATATAGAAAGAATAATATAAAGTATAAAAATATTATGCATTTATTCCTCTCCCATTAAATATTATAATGATGTTCAATTAAATTTTGTATTAAAAATTAGTTCAAAACTAAAACTTTTCAAATATTAGATTTTATGTGTGGTGGCAGCGCTGCTAAATGGCAATGTTGGTATATTTGTTTTTCTTTATCTGTCAGTTGGATGAATGTGTTTCGATTTACACCTTCTGTTCTGTTCTTTAATACAATACAATTGTAATAGAATATAAACAATGGGATTTCTGTCGGTTTTGAGGAAGATGAAGCAGAAAGAGAAGGAAATGAGGATTCTGATATTGTTGGTTTTCAATTTGGTTTATTATTGGTGGTAATATTTTACAATTTCGTCGTGTGTGTTGCAAGGGGTTTGGATAATGCCGGTAAGACGACGATCCTGAAGAGATTCAACGGCGAGGATATCGACACGATTTCACCGACGCTCGGCTTCAACATTAAAACGCTGGAGCACAGGAACTTCAAGCTGAACATGTGGGACGTGGGCGGACAGAAGTCGTTACGTTCCTATTGGCGCAACTACTTTGAGTGCACAGACGGTCTGATCTGGGTGGTGGACAGCGCCGACAGAAGACGTATGCAGGACTGCAAGAATGAACTGCACAAGTTGCTCTTGGAAGAGGTACGTACAGTGGTGTGAATGCAGCAATTAAACCAATAATAATCGTACATGTCTTTCGTAGAGGTTGGCAGGTGCAACTCTTTTGATTTTTGCCAATAAACAGGACTTGCCTGGTGCATGCTCTGCAGAGGAATTGCAAGAAGTGAGTAGTTCATTTAATTTAATCAGAAAAGAGAAAAGATCTTTCATTTCTTATTGGATTTATTTTCAGATACTCGAATTGAATTTGATCAAAACTCACCACTGGCAGATTGTGTGGTGCAGCGCCGTCACTGGGGAGAATCTTCTGAAGGGCATAGACTGGCTGATCAATGACATTGCCGTCAGGATATTCACGCTCGATTAAGCTTTATTAATGTGATACGTATTTATTTCCTCTTTAATTATTTCTTCTCTCTTTACTATTTTATTATTATCATTAAAAAAAATACGCGCTAATTTGTTTGCGGAGATTTACTGTGCCTTTTCCTCCTCCGCTGGTTCTTTGATGATGACCGTGTTGCTTTTCGTCGATTTCATGCTTTGGCGCAGAGACATGCGTGACGGAGTCGCAGATTGTTTCTTTGCTTCTCCCGGAACATCAGCATCGACGGTAGCGGGTGCGGCAGCAACATTTGAAGGAGTAGCGACAGCGGTTTTACTGTCAACTGCTGCTTTAACGCTTGCCTTGGAAGCAGTCCTCTGCACTTCTGCGTTGGTGGATGGTGATGCGGAGATACGAGCCTTGCTGGAGGTCATCTGAGAAGTCCTCTTCAGTATGGACGGCCTCGTCGCCGTGGTCGCAGACGCGGTGTTGGTGATCGTCGTCGTCGTTATGGGTTCGGTATCGGTGGGCGGTTCTGTGCCGCTCCTGGACGTCGTCCTCGAGGTCTCCGTGCCCTTGTCCTCCGTGGGTGTTGTCATCGAGGTGGCCGTTGCTGCACAGAACAAATGCAAATTGCAAATCAAATGAAACTGTAGTAGTAGTACTGTATACTCTACTAACTAGATTCGCTTCCGCTGCCTCCGCCCTTCTTATTCTTTTTCTTCCGTTTCCGTTTCTTCTTCTTCTTGGGCGGAAGCGGTTCGGTGTCCGGGTACAGCTCCATGAAGGATTTTTTCATGCGTTCGATGTTCATGAAATCACCTTTCAGCGTGAATCTCTTCTGCAGTCCCTCGATCAGACCCTTGTCGAACTTCAGCTTGAACTTGCGCACCGCCCTGCGGAACTTCTTCTTGTCCAACGGTTCATCGGCTAGCGACTGTATGAACCAGCCAAAGTTCTTTTTCTGCTTCTTGCGTTTCGGCTTCTGCGACAGAAACTTGCACCGGTCGAAGTAGACCTTGTCGATTTTGGGGCCGGCGATGCGGTAGTCGCTGAGGAAACCCTGGATGCGCACGTTCTTTCCCATCTTGGTGACGCGTCTCCACAGCTGCACGATGTCGATTCAAATGCTATAGAGAATTCGGCAATGCGAAATGATAATGTTACCTGCCGGTCGGAAATTGCGCTTGACGAATACATTCTCCAGGTCCATGTACTCCAGCCGGAGATCCTCCATCGTGAACGCTTGCACCATGAAGATGGCCTCTTCGGGCGTCATCAGATTGAAGCCCAGATTGATGCTCTGCAGCGACGTGTTTCCGACGATTCCTGCTCTGATCATCCTCCAGCAAACTTCCATCAATCTGCAGCAAAACGAACCAAACGATCTTTACTATTGCGACCCGTCCTGTTGCGAGTCCGTTTCGCAACAACGGACCTGTTGTTGCTCAAGTCCAGATGCTCCAAGACGGTGGTGGCTTTCAAGTATCGGAGGATTTCGACGACGGCATCCGGAATGCCGATAGCGTTCCACGCCAAATTCAGATACTTGATGGACGTGTTTTCCGATAAACCCAAGCAGAGTGGCTTCAAAGCTTTGAGAAATAGAAAGCAAGTTCGTCTTGCCTTTGAAGAAATACACGTACATCCTGTAATTGTAATTGTACTCACCTGCAACGGGGTACAGATCGTTCCAGGATAGATCCAGGAAATCCATGGTCGTGTTCGACGCTAAATATTTGCCCAGATTCTTCCCAGTTCCAACACCCAAATTATTGTGGCTCAGATTCAGCTTCTGTATCAGCTGATTCTCCTTCATCGCCTCCAGCAAATTCAGAACGCCCTCATCGCCTAGACTGTTGAAACTCAGATCTAATTCGCGCAGACACTGATTCAGACTCAATCCCTCCATGATGTTGTAAATACCTGCATCATCATCATTAATATTATGTTTCTTCACTTAATCTCCTCACCTTCTGGTCCGATCCGGCATTCTCGCATATTCAATATCTTCACTTTGTTATTCTCCCTCAGCATTTCCCCGATCCAGAAGACGGCGTCCGGCGTCATCCAGTTGTCTTCCAAGATCATGTGCTCCACGCGATTGTTGATCATCATCGTCGAGCAGATGGCTTTCGTCTGATTGAAAGACAATCCGTAGTACTTGAAATTTAAACGTTAAAACGTTGTTATCATCATCATCATTCGCATTCTTTTTTCGAATCACCTTGAGGTTCAGCGTGTCCGTCGGAAGCGATCTGAGGACGCGCGTTATGGGCACTATGTTGATTTCGATGCACAGGTTCCTGTACTTTTCGCACCCGATGTCGTCGTACGTGGGCTCCGGTTCTAAATTTTAACCACCACCACCACCACCATTATTATTACTATTATTGTTTATATTTGTATAAAATGATCATTTTACCCACGTAATTGAAGGCTTCATCTATGCCGGGATCGACGAGCGGCGGGAAATGATACAGGATGTGCCTCAAGAGTGAACTGCGCGAGATCAGGATCTGAGCCAAACACATGAACGACTTTGTGTTCTTGTCGAAGAGATCTTGCAGAGTTTCCTCATCGAAATCTTCCTCCTCCAGAGCATAATCGTACTCATCCTCTTCCCCATCGCCATCATCATCGACAACTTCCTCTTCTTCCTCCTCCTCCTCCCCTTCGTCGTCGTCGCAGGATGTTGTTAAACTCCTTTCGTCGTCCGCCTGATAGTTTGCATTCTCGGACTCTTGCATCATCGGAAACGAGTCGAAATTAATCGAAACAAGTCAAAGTCATTTTGTAACAACAACAACAACATCAACAACAAACAAACAAAATACTAACGAAATTTAATGTTATTGAATGGATTTATTTTGTATGTGCAGTTTATTTATTTTTTCTTTCTGTTTTTTTACTACAAGGTAACAACAATTTTGTGGTGTAGTTTCGGTGCATCATCATCTTCATCATCACTGACCATAAAGTCGATTCATCAGAGCGAAATAAGAGTAAGACGATTGGAGCAGCTAAAAACAAATTTAAATGTGACGGTTGGTAGTTGTTGGTGAATTTCTGTTTGTTTTACGTTGCTGTACGCTGCCAATCCGAGGATAGAAAATTTCCCTGCCGTCAAAACGGTGGGTCTCTTGGAGCGCTCCATTATGATCATCAGCGTTTTTCGCGCCGTGTTATCGCAGTTGTACCATTGCGACATGTAGCAGGCGTCCTTGATTTCCTCGCTCTAAAAATGATATACAATAATAATAATAATGATTATTATTATTAACAAGGGGAATGCTCAAGTATCGACCTTCAACATAAGATTGTTTCCGTATAGGCAATATATTCCCAGCTGAGTGAGAAGTGATGCCGTGTAAAAGATCAGGAATATAACGTTGAGCAGATCTTCGGCTAATTGGAATTGGAACCAAGTGTTGCAGATGGCGAGGACGCTATCGAAGAATTGCACCAGGAAGTAGTAGCAGTAGATTTTTTCGATTTCAGCGCAGTATCTGTTAATGAATTTATTAAAATATGTTAATATGCTGTTTAGTCTAGTTTTACTGGATGATGTTGAGATGATGTTTGACGCACTCCTTGAGCCGCTCGTTGACGTGCCAATCGGTGTCGGAATCTGTCGTATCGCTCCTCCTCTTTCCTGCATCGACTTCTTCGTAACTGAGCCCCGCCCATTCACGAATGTTGAGCAGTTTGTCGCGCAGTATCGAGAACTGCGCGGTGCCTATGGAGATGAGACCCAGAGCGAGGATGTCCAGACTGGAGTTGTTCCAGCACGCTGTGCCCACGCTGTACACCTCGTACAGATGGAAGAGGATGCGGAAATGACCAAAGTCGATGACGTCAAAGCGGATGGCCATTTTATCGTTGGTGAAGAACGGTTTCAACAGGTACATGAGCACCAGACTGGCGACGAGCATCTGGTACCAGCGCATCAGCATTCGCGCGTACTTGATGGACGACCGGATGTGTCGATCCGAGTACATCGGATAGTTGACGAAATGCGTTCGCTTCAAATTCTCGACGGTCTCGATGAAACGTTCCGAGTTCCACCAGAAGAAGAAGTGCTTGAAGACGTACGGCACTTCGCTTGCCATGAAGGAGAGCAGTTCCGTGAGGTGACGGTACTGTCCGTCGCGGATGTTCGCATGAACCTCGAGGCAAAGAAGGCTGCAGAAGAGGCAATCTGTGAACCAAGTCGCGCACTGCCTGAAACGATAGAAAACGCTTCGATTCCTTTGCGGCCAGATCCCCGTCACCTGCAGCATCCTCCTCTGTATGCTGATAGCATCGTATATATCAGACTTTTCATCCAATTTTTTTCCCATCTTAACAGTAGCAGCAGCAGCAACCTTCTACAAACAATCCTCGTTGTCGATGCTGCATGTCCTATTTATAACATCTTATCTTCAATAATAATCCTCCACCTCCTTTCAAATGATTCATTTATTAGCAATTATAGAAAAAGGCGCTCGTCCTTCTCTATTATTCATTCATCTTCATCCAGTTAATTATGCACACCGACGAGATGTGAACAGAAAAAAAAAATATATGTATGTATGCATGGCATATTTTTTAAATTGGAATCGCTTCTCGTCTATACATTATTCATACTCGAATTATCAATTGCGCTACATTTCTACATTTTTTATATATTCACTTAGCTTCATTCAAAATTCATCCACGAATTACACGAACACACACTTCAAAGTGTCACAATTATCTGCATATTCCACGAAGAAGTTTAATAGTTTCTTGTAATTGTGAAACTTGTGACATAAGGGATGTAAATGAAACGATTCCGATGATTTCAAATTAAAACTTTGTATTCACAATATTAATATAATAATAATAATAATAATAACGGTGATAATGATGACGATAATGAGAAATAGCAAACGTAATGATATTGCAACAATTTGAAATGAGATTTGATGTTCGAAGTAATAACAATCACGATGAGGATGAATACGGGTGATGAGGATGGGCTCAATATGGTGGTGGTGGTGGTGCTCAGAGACAAAACAACCAAATAAAACGTATCTCTTGCGAGCGAGCAAGAGAATGTGAGGAATATTATATAACAAAGGGATGGATAGACAGACAGACAGACATAATAAAGAATATGTACATAACAGGTTGGTGTTTGGATTCAGGTATGAAACAAACGTGATGCGAACTATTTACACGCGGATGGAAGAGCTTTGAAGACACACAAACGGAACACGATGATGATGATGGCTACCTCCATCCATCCATACATCTATGCACGACGCATAGATGTATGGATGAAGGAAGTAAGAGTTTGTGTATAAGCGCGAGTACTCTTAGGAATTAATGGAATGCGTCGTCTAGAGTCGACGTTGTTATTGTTTAATGTAAACAAAAGAAAGAGAAAGCGTAAAAGATCAGGAGGAGGAGGAGGAGGAGGTGTGGTAGGAACGTTCACGTTAACTCCAGCCCAAATCGTATCCCTTCCAATTCAAATTCGGTGCGAGGAAGACCGGACGTTCCTTGTACGAGAACGAGATGACGCCTCGGTACGCTGTCCTTGGTACTCCGCTCTATTTGAGGAATCGAAAGAAATTGCAGTTCGTTGAACGTAAAATACGCAAATATCAATCCTCACCCTAAAGTCATCCATCAGACCGAGCAGTTTGGCGGTCCTCTTGAACGCGTCCTTGTTGTAGTAAACGATGCGGACGGGCCCATCTCTGGCGACTCGACCCTCCTTCAGCTCCTGGTAGCTTACGACGGGACTCTGGTAGACCTTTCGCATGAACTGATCGTCGTATGCGTCGCGCGTCAAATTACTTAGATTGGTTTTCGTGAAAGGCACAAACTGTTCGTTCAGCTTGATGTACTTCAGATGCTTCTCGAAGAATAGACCACTGCAAAGAATGACTCGCTAATATACGGATTCAATTCATATTAACGAACTCACTTCGAGACGCCTATCTTGCCGAAAGTGCGCGTCCTCGAGATCTCCGGCCTGATGCAAGCACGTTCCTTCCTCTGCTGCGGCTGCCTTATCCAATCGTCCCAATACCTTTTTTGTTTTTAATTTTTAACATTAATAATATTATCATTATATTCTTGAACATCTCGGCTTACGATTTGGGCCATTTCGGTTGCAGCTCCGTCCACAACGATTTGAGCATCATCCAACCGAGACCGGGAAAAAAGTCGGTGCGGTAGAGGACGTCTGCCGCCTTCGGATCGATGAGTCCGGTCTTGCCGTTGTCGTTCCACGCCGAAATGCACCAGAGCGTCGGGTCCTTTTGCAACAACGGATATGTGCCGAGGAAGTACTCGAAAAAGTCGGGCGCAATGTCCAAATCATCTGCGACACACGAAACACATCATGAACTTTTATTCATCATCATCTTTTATTCATCCTACGTACCTTCCACGATGATCACGGCGTCAAAGTTAAAGTTGAAAAAGATCTCGCTCAACGCCCACCCGTAATGCCGAGCGATCTTAAAGTATCCTTTGAACTTTTTCTCCTTCGGCGGCACCTCGATCTCCTTCTGATCCGGCTGTCTTATTAGCGACACTTGCGGCACGTACCGATTTATCACTTCGGTCGTCTCCGGATGTTCGCAATCCTACAAGCACACCGCGTATCCACGTATCATCCTCCCGTCACAATTTGTATTTGCTGGCTCTTCTTACCTGGCTCACAATGATGGGAAACTGATCTGGGTCAGGTCTGTACTGGATCAGCTGATCCAAGCACCTGCTCACGCTCACCCTGTTGCAGGCAAACACCAGCACAGGGATGACAATTCCCTTCTTGGCCTTTCCTCCATTTCCATTTCCATCAACAACAACCATCATTTCCTCCTTCTCAGCAACCCTTTTCCTACTATCCAAATACCTGTGCAAATTATTCAACATATCTTTATTACGCTTGAACTCTCTGTCAATGCCCTCCTCAAGTTTCTGCAAGTTATTATCAATAATACCTTCGTTGCCCAAATCAACAACAACACCTCCACCACCACCCCCATTGCCTGCAACCGTCACGTTCACCGGCCGATTGGCGAACGTGAAGTAGAGCAGGAAAATCCACGACAATATGAACGTGGCTATGAAGCAGTACGAGGTGCGTTTGATTCGCATCATTTGGATAATAGTCAGGCTGGCTGCAGGTTGCCCAGCACTTTGCTGTGCTTTCTTATCTTTCTTTTAGTTAACCTATGATCTGCAACGAGAACAACAACAACAACAACATTATCAACAATTCTTATTGCTTTACAATAATACGAACCACAGTCAGAGTCATGTTTCGCTACTGCTGCTGCTGCTGCTGCTCCTCTCTAAATCTCTTATACTACTACTACTACTATTACTCTATGTTTGAAGGTGTTCACGTGTCGACGCACCAGCGATAACAATTGCCCATTATTAATTAATTATTGCTATTCAGATAAGGAGGGAAACAATCCAGCAGACACTTGTGATTCAATTCATCTTATATCGAGAGATCAAAAAGCACACACACACACACACATCTAGGAAAACGACCACCTCCACCACCATCGACGACGACACGTAAATAAATGGAGAAACGTCAAAATCCAGGCACTATGTAACAAAGGTTGCATCTCCAGATCAACTTGAGTTGCCTACATCCTGAGGAGATTGAGGGATATTTTAAAATAGATGGAGCAATTTTGTATAAAATGTATATATATTCTCGAGTTGATTGGATTGGATGACTGCTTAAAGAAACGATACAATTTGAATAAAATATGTACAGACAATATGTGGACAAGTGGAGTTGAGACGGCAGTCAATTAATCGTCATTCCCATCTCGTTTTTGAAGAATTGGGTGACCTGTCGCAGGACCACAGCCTGCAGCGAATTGTTCGTCATGATGATTGTGGCGAGCATCGCCAAATCTCTGCCATCCACATCGTGTATCACCTTCATCACGGACTCCGCCAGAGCGGTCCTCTGCGCTGGTGTCATTTCCATTATCACCTCACCCACGGACTTGAATTTGCCAGAACCATTGTAAGCAGCGAAAATCGCCCCCAAAGTTCCACCTGCAAATATATATTTCCAATTAGTTAAACAACACACTGTCTGTCTTCTCACATCCAACTCACCAACACCCAGTCCAATTGGTCCAGCCAGCAGACCACCTGCAAACGTGCATGCTGCTGCTATGCAGGCTCCCTTCCCACTCTCCATGACTGTCACCTCCAAATTCTTTGCATCCGAAAGCTGCCTTATCGCATAAATTATTTCATTTGTATTCACTGGCATTTTTTCTATGAGGGCAGAAAGCACACTGCGATACGAAAATTGATTAGAAAATATTATATTAAAAAATTGATCAACGTTACCTTCAATCGTACAGGTGAAATGACCAAAACAAAATAGACTACAAAAAATTGAACACTAAAATAAAATGACAATACTAAAACATAAATTCCTGTTGCCCCTCACTTATATACCCAGAGTTTAAATTAAATGCGGTTAGGTTGGAAAGGTCAAGTGATTAAAAATTTCCCCTTGTCTTGTATCTAATGGGAAAAAAAATAAGCAGATAAGGTAGATGATAATTATTTCATTTTAACAATTGGTACTCGATTCAAATAAGATGAAAAAAAAAAGCCNNNNTCAACCGTCAAAAGTTTGACAGTGTTTTTGAGTGTGTCGGATTCATACACATACATACATACATATATATATATATATATGTATTTTTTGTGTTCGATGTCGCCCCCAATTTTTTGAAAAGATGCCTGTCGCCAGTGATGTGGGACTTTGTGTTAAGGATACATCACGGAATCAATAGGAGGAAGAAATTGTGATGCGATAGGAGTAGGAGGAGGAGGAAGGTGGGAAAACAAATAAATTGTACGCGAGAGAAGAAATATGAATGGAGCGAACGAAGAAGAGTCGTCAGCCCCGGGGATACAAGACAGACGTCCGATCATCACATGTGATTATATATTGGTTGCAGCAACGTGAGCGGTTTGTGTTTAATGATGATGATTGATGGTTTGCAGGTGCCGGGGAGGTGGAACTTTTCTCATGCATTGAGGACAGGCTGTCAGTGGCGCTGCCTCAGGAGGTGTGCGAATGGAGGAGATCTCTGGGCAGACCAGCGAGATCTGTTCACATATCGGCCACATTTACACCTTACAATCAGGCAGCCCTACCCAGGATCAACCAATGGGATCTAATTAGACAACCGCTGTTTCACATCTTCTGGACTGAATGCAATGTATTGTTATTATTAATTTATCGATTATTTAATTTACCATGATGATGTTTGAAGGATGTGGATCAGTACAAGACAACTATAAGGGACGAGATTGAAGTGTGGCTGAAGGAGCTCATAGCCAAAGACATCCCTGATTGGCTGATTGTGGTGGTCGAGAATTTTGATGGAAAGCGCGCCAACAAATTGTTACCTCGCACCACGGTGCTAGATAAGATTCGCACGGAGTTCGCCACCAAGCAGGGTGAATATTATTACTTACGGTCCAATAGTTGGAAAAATGCAATTTCGGTGCGCGTTTGGTTGCCTACGGTGCTCATGCCTCATTTTTTTTGGCAGGCGATCGCTGCATTTCGGTGCTCAATCCGGGCAGGGAGGAGTCGCGAAATGCGGATTCATGGCGGGGATTGGTCGCAAGGATCAGGCACCTGCTGCTCACGAGTTACGGTCGAGCCGTGTCCAAATTGGAGGATTACGTTCGGCAGCAGCGCGAACGACGAAACGAGCCCGGATGGAATTTCATGGGTTACTTCAAATTGCAGGTACAGATGCGCACATAGCGAGTACATAGCAATACGAATACATGTTGTTGCGTGTTTTCTTTTTTATTTTCCAGGAAGAATTGGCGCAGGTGTTGGAGATGCTCGGGTTGTACGATGAAGCGCTGGTGCAGTACGACGAGCTGGACGCACTGTTCTCGCAGTTCGTGGTGAACGGTCAGTCCGGAGATGCTACCGGTTCCGGTTGGTTGAGCGAATTTCAACGGTCGCTGGAGAGGTGGCACGCCCTCAAGTTGGGACCTTGCGCGCTCCCCACGGAACCGGCGCCATCTCTGCTCGAGCTCAGGGCTTACCTCTATTCGAAGCAGGCACACATGCTGCTGCTGACGAATAAAGTTTGGGAGGCAAGTCATTCATTCTATTCTCTCTTCTCTCCATTATGATTATGATAATTGACTATTTGTTAGGTTGCATCCCGTTGTTTGCCATTTTTGCACGCCTGCTCTAGGGAGCTGCTGCTGCTGGAGATCTCGGCACCGCCGGGTGCAGTCGCCTGCTGGCTCTTCCTCGCCTCATTGGAGGTGCTTCACACGTGCAACCGTCACAACCAGGCGGATCAGGTGGAGGCCTACTCGTTGCACACCGCCTGCCTCTGGGCCTACGCTAGTCAAAAGGTGAGTTGCCGCCTCAATCAATCGATCAATCAATCTCTCTATCTGTTGTTCTTCTACTGTTGCTGCTTTAGTTAAGAAGTCTGGGCGATTTGTGTGGTCTGATGCCGGGGAGGACGCCCACTTCGGATCAGCTGCACGCCGTCGTCTATCTGTCGGCCGGGATGGGCGATTGTCCGGGTAAACCGGAATCACCATCGCCGACGGACATTCTGAAACAGGCTCTGCGCTCGCAAACGTCCTTCAACAAGACTTACCTGGAGCTGGCCGAACTTGCGATGTGCACGTACAAACACATCGGACGTCTCAGGTCGGCCCGACTCGTCGGAAGGGAGGTGGCCTCGTTCTACGTGCTTCTGGGGGAGGTGCAGAAGGCCGCTGCCTTCCTCACAGACGCACTGCGCACCTTCGAGCAGGACAATTGGCGCGATCTGGCGGCGCAGAGTCAGGTCGAGCTTGCCGAATGCTACAGGAAGGCGGGCGACACTCGGAAATACGTGAGGGCGTGCGCCGCCATCGCCGCCGCCTCCGAAATAGACAACCTGATCCGTTGGAGTTACTTTGACGAGATGCAGAACAGTCTGCTCGGCCTCGACCGAACGCTCATAGTGCCTTTCAAGAACATCCTGCGGATAGAGAGCGTTCGCATAGTCGGAGGTGCCGCCAGTAAATCGTCCGCCACCGCAATCGAGGTCATGCAGGATTCGCAGGTGGAGATCGAACTGATCGTCGAGTCGAACTTTCCGCGTGAGATCGTGTGCGCCAAGGCGATGATAGCCGTCGAGGCGGACGCCAAGGATGCGGCGACGGCTCAGAAAAGGGGTCGACGCAGTAGTAGCGTCATCACGGGGAAGGACGTGCGGCAGCAGGACGCTCTGCTGCAGCGGTTGCGCATCCAACGGCATCTCGATTACAAGGAGAACAAGCAGCTGTCTAGCGCGAGCGTCGTCTGCAGGAACGCCCCGCTGAAGAGAGCCGACAGCAACGTCAGTCCTGTCTACCACAGCGAGTTCAACGACTTCCTGGACACAGGAAAGACACCGTTCGTGATTACACCCGGCATGAACGTCGTACGTCTGAGCGGAAGGGCGGAAAGGGTGGGCAAGTTCTACCTGGGTCAGGTGGCCATACACATCAACCTGATGGAGCTCATCTCCGTTTCGCTAACGCCCAGACTCTGCTACGAGGTGCTGCGCGAAGAACCAAGCGTCCGACTGGACAAAGGCGAGGCCGCCCTCCTCTCCGACATCGAACAAATCATGACGCTCTCGGTCACCATCGGAAGTTACGCCATCGAAACGGTATATATACATTCAGCACATTACAGATTAATTGTATAAATATTAAATAACAATTTGATTTGTTCAGAAGGGTGAAAAGATCAAGGTGCTGTTAAAGTCATCCTCGGGGTTGTCCATATGCGGTGATGTCGTCAACGGCGGCGAATTCGGCAACAGTTTGGAGATCACTATAGAAGAGACGCGACCGTACTCCACAACTGTCGCATCGATCCGCGTACTCGCCGAGGTACCATCCAAGGATCACCAGGTCACCATCATCTGTCCGTGGAGCAGCAAGTCGCTTCCAGTCACACTCAGCTTTGCACCGCCTCTGAAGATTTCCTGGCGTCTGCATACCGTTAAACATCGCAAGTACGTGCAGATCACCGTCGTCGGTCAATGCGATCGCGACCTCAGCATCGGCGACAGCAGCCTCACCGTCTCCGACAATAAAGTCGTCCCGTTCCATTCGTCCGTCGGCGCTCAAGTAAGTTATGAAGATGAAGGTTTTCTTTGTTGTTGTTGTTTTTATTTTTAGTGTTTATTGCACGTTGTAGGTTCTCCCGAACGGTATGAGCGTGTCATTCACGTACGAGATATTGGTGAGGGCGCAGAAGGAGTCGATTCCGTTGAAGGCAGAATTTCGGCTGCGGTACGCGATGGGTGGTAGTGGTCATGATGATGATGATGATGATGATGAAAAAGGCAGCGTCGAAGAGTGTCGTGAGTACAGTTACCCGTTCGAACTGTCCAACTACCAGACTCTGTACCACATCCGCGCCAAGGTGGAGCCGACCAAGGGATCAGAGTTTTGTCGCGTCGGCACCGTCTGTCATCTGCACGTGTCGGTGAGTGCGGCCGCGCACAGCTTCCACGGCGGCAGCTCTCTAATGTACGAGGTGTTGGCCGAGCCGAGCGTTTGGGCGGTGTGCGGTCGGACTGCGGGAGTCATCTCCTTCGAGTCCGACTCTGATGCGGAGACGGTCGTGCTGGACGTGATGCCGCTGAACAGTGGATTCCTGCCGTTGCCTCTGGTTCGGCTCTCCAAGTACATTCCGGCAGATTTTGGCAACACCGATTACGGTAAGAATGAGCTGCTGCATCCGCGATTGGAGCCATTCAGCGCCGGCCAAATCTACAACGGAAGCAAGGGCGAACAGGTGCACGTCATCAACACCAATTCGGAACCGTTCTCCACCGGTGCTCCAACGTTGCTCACATAAAACAATAACGAAACAACAACAACAATAACGACAGCAGCAGCAGCCGCAACAGCAAAGAGAAAAACTCCTATTTTTCATTTTACGTTCTGAAGATTCAAGCGTTTTTATTTTGTGCCAAGAGATGGACTAGGAGGAATTGAATGGACGACTACGAAGACAAACATCACACACACGATTCATCTGTGCAATACGCCGGGTTTTATGGTTCGAGCTCAATAATACTCAAAGAGATACACACAAAAGAAAGGTTGACGTTGGCAAACAAAGAATTGGCGATCTCTGAAAGATTTCGATTATATTTTTATTAATCAAAAGAGTACTAGACCATGCATACATACAAAAACTATATATATATATATATTTATACATAGACACATATATTCTATTCTGCTATTAATTTTCATTCGGTATTAAGGGATTTTTTTAATTGTTAAGTTTTTTTTTTCTTTTAAATCTTCGTTTTCCTTAATTTATTATTCTGTATGCAAGAGAAACGTTCTATTTTATTGTATACCGTTGGTTTTATTTAATTTCTTTTATTTTATTTGGCATTGATGTGTGATATGATTAGGGGTCCTCTGGAACGTCTGTGCCCCTTCGGTAAGGCAACCTTCGCACCATCATCTCGCTCCTCTTCAGCGAGTAGTTGCCTAACCACGGTTCCCAGATGATGCCTCCGTAGTAGCCGGCGTCCTCCGAAACGTCGCGGTACATCCCGTTCAGATTAGCCTCGAAGCAGCTGCAACACGTTCAACAACAACAACAATAATTACATGGTCGCAATCCTCGCTCCGCCGCGTCCGACTGGTTGCGTAATAATGTCAGGCGTGCGTGCGATGCAAGCCTTGAATAAATGCGCGATACAATAAAGATTAGGCACGGAATGCAAGCAAGAATAAGCAAATTATAATATAACTTGCATTCTCGAACAGCGCAACATTTGGTCTTTTATTCAAACATCCCTCAAATATTAGCCCTGACTTTGAAAACGGAACGATGCAAACCTGTTGAACCACCAGCCTCCTCCGTACGCCGAGGCGCACGGACAACATTCCGGAGCTTCGTCGTTCTTAACGTCGTACGTGCTGAAGAGGGAGCCGTTGTGGCTGGAGAGGCCGTCGCTCGCGTTTCCCCGAAACTTTCCAACGTTCAGTCTGTATTTGTTCGGCTCTGAGTCGACGGAGAAATCAGCGTATTCGGCCCACGCCTTGTTACCTCGCCAATCCTCCAGTTCCACTCTCAGCACCGAGTTGTTGCTGTTGTTGCTTTCGTTCTTTGTCAGATCATGCAAAAGTTCATTGCCAATCCAATAGTTGCGCTCGTCTCCGAATCCTTTGCGATACTCTTCCCAACTTCGATTGAAGTTTTGCCGCGAATCTGTTCTCATCTGCACCACGATCCAACGGAAACCATCGATCTCCTTGCAAATTACATCCGATCTGTTCACACTTTCCTTACAATCTATATCGTCTACGGTTACAGTTTTCGATTCTGC